>NW_011494711.1:8080382-8096314 GCF_000754665.1 Bison bison bison
CCAGAAAGTAAAAAAAAAAAAAAAAAAAGACTAGTAATTCTGTTTCATTATCTTAACCACTGTTTAATTTTTCATTTTGGTCACTTTTAGTACATTTTTCCCTCATGCATGTGTGCATGCTAAGTCGCTTCTGTCGTGTCTGACTGTGTGACCCTGTGTACTGCGGCCTGCCAGGCTCCTCTGTCCATGAGATTCTCCAGGCAAGAATACTGGAGTGGGTTGCCATGCCCTCCTCCAGGGGATCTTCCAGACCCAGGGATTGACCTTGTGTCTCTTAAGTCTACCTGCATGGGCAAGTGGGTTCTTTACCATCAGTTCAATCTGGGAAGACCTTCCCTCCTATAATACAGTTATATATTTATGTATTTGTAATCATGGTGTGCATGTACCCTAATTTTTATGTAACATGGAAAGCATTTTCCAGATTCTTACACAGTCTTCATTCCATGCCTGCAGAGTGTTGCATTCAATGGACAAAGAAATTTTCTGTTAGATATTTATTGCTGCTTTCATTTTATTGTCTTGATGTTGCCATGAAAAGTTTTATGTTGATGATATCTTTTAATATTTTAGATTATTTCCTTAAGTTATGGTTCCTCCAGAACATGAAGTATGGATTGTATTTATTTTTCACAGTTGCATCCTCAATGCTAAGCTCAATGTCTGGCATATGGTGTGTATTTTATAAATTTTTGTTAAATAAATGATGAATGAAGGGGAATTACTAGATTAAATGGCACTGATACATTTTATTGCCATTTTCAACCCTGATAGTGTAGTATTATTTTGAACTGGCCAGATACTTTTGCAAATGCCATTTCATTTAATTCTAAGAGAAATTCAGTGATGTAGTTAAAGAAGCAGAGATTCAGGGGTTGAATTACAATGACACGGCTGGTGTGGGGCCAATATTCAGACTAGTGTCCTTTGATGCTAACCTTCGGGTTTGATTCATTTTTGCCACACTGTCCCTCATCTAAATTTTCTCATTAAGAGAATCTTGAAGACAAAGTCCAGAGGCTTTTAACTGTTGTTTGCCCAACAACAGTTTGTAGAAAAGTATAATTGGTTAGTTTCAGCAGAGTTTGCCAAAGTGTTATCTATGTACCACTCCCAGAGAACACACAGAGCTTGTCATTCCTTCCAGGACCTATGAAATCAAAATCCCAAGGGGATCCAAAATTCTTGTCAGATGGGAATGGACATCTTTGCCAAGAACACTTGCATGTTGAGTTGTGTCCCCCAAAATGATGTGCTGAAATCCTAGCTCCTGGTATGGAGTTAGGATTTGTGAATGACATTATTTGGAGATAAAGTCTTTGCAGATGTAATCAAGGTAAAATGGTTCCTCCTGGATTAGGGTGAGCCCTAATTTAATGAATGGTATCTTAGTAAAGAGAGGGAACTTTGTATACAGAGGTGACACAGAAAGAACACCATGAGAAAATACAAAAGGAAGAGTGATGAACAACATTGAACACAGAGGCAGGGGCTGGAGTGACGCATCTACACCCCAAGGAATGCCAAGCGTTAGTGGCAACCACCAGAAGTTGGGAAGAGGCAAGGAAGGATCCTCATCCTGAGCCTGCAAGGAGAGCATGGCCCTTCCAACTCCTTGATTCAACCTTCTAGCCTCCAGAACTCTGAGAGAGTACATTTCTGTTTTATGCCATTTAGTTTGTAAACCTTTTTATGGAAGCCCCAGGGAACAAATATAAACATCAAGATAAATTTTCTTCATGATCAAATCTGAGAACCACTAGTTAAATTTGCCCTAATTTTAAATCCTAAGATGACTGATTCTTAACCCCAAAATATTAATTTAAAGCCAGAAACTATCAAGTAAAGGGCAAGACTAAGGATGCTATATCATCAATGGAAATAAGGATTAATAAACATGGTATGAAGTCATAACTCAGACATTCCAAAATATAACTAGCTCTGGGAGATAGTAAAGGACAGGGAATCCTGGTGTGCTGTGGTTCACGGGGTCACAAAGTGTTGGACATGACTTAGCGACTGAACAACAAGCGTGGTAAGTTTGGATCAATATAGTTAGATTTTGGTATGTCTGAGTTATGACTCCACCTTTTGAAAAAAAGAATAAACCAAATTTCTATCTGCATGTTTCATATGGAAAAAGAAACATATATGTTTGATATCTTTAGAAAAAAGAAAGCTTTCTCTCTCTGTGGGAGATACTTCCAATAATGATTCAATTTCATATTGATCCAAAGTCTTATGCCTTTAATATTGGCCACTAATTTCTTAAGGGCCCAAATACAGAGGCTTCATTTCAACTAATAATAAACTATATTTAACTAAGATCTCTGCTTGTTAATTTTTCCAGAAAAAAAATTTTTTTTCAGTATGGTAGATAGTGTCTAAAATGATTCCCAGTGATCCCCACCTCCTGGTATTTATTTACATTTTATACTATTGACCTAAAAAAAATAGATTTCCAATTATTTCTCTGACAAAAATTGTATTTACTTAAAATAAGTGAAGAATTGCAATTTGGGGTTTGCAACCATGGCAAGCCACCTGCAAGTCCCCTGAATGGCAAAGGAAGTGAAGCTCTTTTATAGGGAGGAAAAGGAAGTTGGGAGGGCTGTAGGAAACCAAGAGTCCATGGCTTTTCATTGGCTGAGTCCTTGCCAGGAAAAAAAGGACTTTTCTTCCTGTCGAGCTGTGTTATCATCATAGGATGTGAGAGTTCCCCCTTCTGTTCTCCTGACTACATTTAATTGAGATTTCTGCATACTAATTTTTTACAATATGATCTTCTCCCCTTGATTGTGGGCTGAACTTACTTACTTGCTTTTAACAAATAGTAAATGTGATGGCATATTATTTCTGAGATTAGGTTATAAAAGGCTGTGACTTCTGACTTGCTTGCTTTGTTTGGCTTTTCTTGCTTGCTTTTCTCTTAGAAAGCAAGCTGTTATGTTGTGAGCCACCTTATGGGGAGGCTCATGTGGCAAGGAAATTTAGGTGGCTTCAGGCAATAGCCAGCAAGGAACTGAGGCCCTCAGTCCAACAACCCCCAAGATAGCGAACCCTATCAACAACCACATGTACACGTTTGAAAGAGTGTCTTCCTTTATGTGATCCTTGAGATGGCTATGCTGCTGCTGCTAAGTCGCTTCAGTCGTGTCTGACTCTGTGCGACCCCATAGACGGCAGCCCACCAGGCTCACCCGTCCCTAGGATTCTCCAGGCAAGAATACCGGAATGGGTTGCCATTTCCTTCTCCAATGCATGAAAGTGAAAAGTGAAAGTGAAGTCTCGCAGTCGTGTCCGACTCTTTGCGACCCCATGGACTGCAGCCTACCAGGCTCCTCCGCCCATGGGATTTTCTAGGCAAAAGTACTGGAGTAGGGTGAGATGGCTATATCTGTAGCTAAAACCTTTATTATAGTCTTGCAAGATTCTGAGCCAGAGGATCCAGTTAAGCTGTTCATAGATTTCTAACCCACACAAATGTGAGATAATGTTATTTTGAGCCACTAAAGTTTTGGGGTAATTTATTATGCAGCAACAGATAGCAAATTCAATAGCTATTAAAATGCCTGAGCATGTCCATATTGGAATTTTATAGAGATATTGTATCCATTTCCACCCTGAAGCTAAGCTTGCTTGGTTATACATATGAATGACTATATGAATTTCTGCTTAATAATTAAGGAAGACAAATATGGTGAGTTTTGCCTCTTGCTTATTTATTCCCTGGTGGTTCAGACAGTAAAGCGTCTGCCTACAATGTGGGAGACCTGGGTTCAATCCCTGGGTTGTGAAGATCTCCTGGAGAAGGAAATGGTAACTCACTCCAGTACTCTTGCCTAGGAAATCCCATGGACCGAGAAGCCTGGTAGGCTATAGGCCATGGGGTTGCAAAGAGTTGGACATAACTGAGCGACTTCACTTTCACTTTATTTATGAACCTAATATTTTTATGATGTCTTACCTAGAGGTCATTCTGTCCAACCCCTGTACTTATCAAATGATGAAGCCATCATTAGCTTGCCCAGGTAGGGTTGCCTGCTGCTGCTAAGTCGCTTCAGTCGTGTCCGACTCCATGTGACCCCATAGATGGCAGCCCACCAGGCTCCCCCGTCCCTGGGATTCTCCAGGCAAGAACACTGGAGTGGGTTGCCATTTCCTCCTCCAATGCATGAAAGTGAAAAGTGAAAGTGAAGTTGCTCAGTCGTGTCCGACTCTTAGCAACCCCATGGACTGCAGCCTACCAGGCTCCTCCGTCCATGGGACTTTCCAGGCAAGAGTACTGGAGTGGGGTGCCATTGCCTTCTCCCAGGGTTGCCAGATGTAGCAAATAAAATTACAGAATGCCCAGGTGAATTTGAAATTCAGATAAACCAATGAATTATTTTTTATCATAAGTATATCCCATGTGATATCTGGGATGTGATTACACTACAAAATAATTTGTTGTTGAATTGAAATTGAAATCTAACTGGGTATCCTGTATTTTTATGGCAACCCGATGTCTAAGATCATGCAACGAGTTAGTAACAGAGTCTGCGCTAGCAGCTGGATGTCTGGTTACCAAGCCAACATTCTTTCCACATGACCCTGTGATGCTGATGAAAGTGGTGCTTTAGAACCTCATCTTAAGGTTGTCTGTGTTTGAAGTTTTAATGTCTTGTAGCAACCATTGCTGAACTGCTTTTGAAAGGAGCTCATGGGTTATTAAAGAACAAAAGCGATGTTCTTTGACACAATCAATGGGTCTCATTCTGCAAGTGAAAGTCCAGTCTGATAACATTAATGCAAGGCGGCTGCATATCCTGATGTTCCAATAGTAATGAGCAGGACTAGATGATGTTAGTTTCTGACTGGATTGCATTACTATAACAATTTAAGTATGCAGACACACTTTAAAGAATTTGCAGGAAAAAAAATCTGAATCACTGTTAAGCTTTTACGATTACATTTAACATATGCAAGTATATAAGAATTAAAGTGATTATGTGAAATACATAAATATGCACAGTAGGTATAAAAAAAGCCCCTTGCTAAATTGTACCAGGAGACCTTATGTCTGTGGGTGATTCCTCTTTAATTAGAATTAGTATTTCTTTGCATTTATTCTTTAACTTTGAATATCTACTTGGCTTTAATTGTTTAAGTACATTTACATGGATAATTTACATAATCTACTCTGATTGATAAAGGGTTTACATAGAGTATCATCTTTGAGGATAATAAGTGAAATGAGAAAATAACAGACTGGTGAAGCAAAAGAAAAAAAAGGAATGCTCAGTGATTAAGGAGTTTTAATAAATGCCATTGGATTTTGTGTCTTTGCTCATTCCAGCACATTTATTCCAGTGTGACCCACCACCTGGAAATGCTTTGTATTTTAGGGCTTTAATGAAACACTGTTATTTTTCAGAAGCTCAATAGACAAAATTTCAATAATTTTGTCCTTGGAAGCAAATAATCAAATGAAGTATGAGAGGTATCTTTGAACTCACCTAAATGTTAGGGGTTTCTTCTTATGGTGGAGGGTAATATGATGATCTTAAGGAAAATTCACTGATATTAAAGTAAAAATAACTTTCTTATATTTAGCAATAATATATGAATGAATAATGCTCTACTTTTAATAAAATATTATCTCCCCAAATATCTAAAATCATCCTGAAAACAGTATTAAAGAAACACAATTTGCCTAAAGTCACACTGAGATAATGTGGCACAGCCTGATCTCAACATCTATTTTCTGGTTTCAGGCCCCAAAATCTTTGTACTGTGCCATAATACCTCTAGATTTCTGATGCTGTTCTGTTGAGGACTGTATACACATTGCAAAAATAGAGCCTGTGCTGAAATAAAACCAGGATTTATTTACCAGACACTCTAAAGTCTTATTTCTCGGAATTTAGCATTTGAACCTCTCAAAGACTGAAAATGACTTATTTAGAAATGCTAAAGAAGGAGGAATGGAAATCACTTTTTCCATTTAGAATTCTCTGGCCAATCTCATCTCTAGTCAGTGTGGTGTGTCTCTCTGCATATTTTATTAGAACTCTGTTGCAGTTGAGTTAAAGTTGTACCAGCCCCACTGCCCTGAGCCTGTGCACAGGATATATCCCATAATTTTTTGCCGACTGGCTGACTGACCCAAGGCCCTCAGGATAGATGTGAAGAGTGCTAAGGGAGCTGAGAGAAACTGGAGAACCTCTTAGCAGCCAAGGTTTGAACCAGAAATTAAAAGGATACAAAATGTGATCTCTGAAGAAAATAAAAGCTACACAAGAGTCTTTGAGTTATCTGTGTCAGTGTTTGATTTTTGTTGGTGTGGATAGGGGAGAATTGTCTTTTTATTATTATTTTAGTTTTTAATGGTAACCCAGTACATTGTAAATCTAAGTAAGCCTACGATTTTATCCTCCATTCTGAATAACTATTAGACTTTACAATAGAGGCCCTGAACATAGATTTCTCCCTTTGGCATCCTGAGCTGAGGAATTCTAGGCATTTGAGTACCAGATTTATTTGAATTAACTGTTTCAACGTAGCTGTGTAGCCTCCTGCATCCATATGTTTCTGATGAGTGAAATTCTCATATAAAGTTGAAGTTACAAAAGTACATGACTGTGGTGTTTCTCCTCTAATTCATCTCTTTTTTCACAATCCTCTCATAAGTCTCCCCTATTCCCACCACACATAAAACATTCAGACATGTCAATACTATTCTTGTTGCATGCATATGTGTGCTAAGTTGCTTCAGTCGTGTCTGACTCTTTGCGATCCTATGGCCTGTAGCCCGACAGGGTCCTCTGGCCATGCGATTCTCCAGGTGAGAATACTGGAGTGGGTTGCCATGCCCTCCTCCAGGAGATCTTCCCAACCCAGGGATCAAATCCGTGTCTCTTACATTTCCTGTTTTGGCAGACAGGTTCTTTACCACTAGCAACACCTGGGCAGCCCACCATTCTCGTTACTTGTTCTTATCTCCAGAGTAATTTGGAGACCATAATCTTAGTGATATCCAAACTCCAGACTCATCAATCTTTTTGATTTATATTTTCACTTGTACTTCTTTTCTTCTATTTATTTTGACTCTCAGATTCACAATATAGACTAGAAATAAGTCTTCTGGGCTATCTCTGGGTCTTTATTCTATTCTGAGCTTTCTGTATTCTATGCTGAACTTCGCCACCTTTTTCATCTACGCTCTCTTTATTGTATCTCATGACTGTTTTTCTTAGGCCTTTTGGTATTTTGTGTAATACTTTTTGAATGTAATCCAATATATTTCTACCTGGTCAAAAGATTAATGGGGAAATTGAAGTTGGGGTTGTGCCTTCCAACCATTGCAGAGAATACATCCTTGTTACAAGTAGAAAATAATGTCCTATTTATGTGTGAAAGGCAGCTGTCTGTATCACTATCCGTCCTGTGTGAGAGTTTATGTAGAGTGTCTATGACAGTTTCTTACATAGGCATGTGCTCTCAGCCATTCATAGGAAATCCACCAATATTGCCTCTGATTACCCCTGGATATTGTTTAGCCTGTATAGCCATATATCTTGCACCTTTAGCTCACTAGGGTGAAGACTGAATTTTCAAATGTGGTTCTACTACATATGAGGAAAAATGCACTCTGATCTTTCTTCAGTGTTTGATTTTGGGAAGATAAACAAGAGGCTAATCAAGGTCCTTCCACTTAAAATGTCTTAGTGTCTCTTCCACAGGTGTTTCCTCTGGCCAAATGAAAGTCATGACCCAAGGCAAAGTAGACTTTTAGAAAAGATTCATTCCTTTCTACAGATTCAGGCATACAATGCCTATGTAATGTTTTAGCTGCTGTAGTAGGCAATGAGAGGTAAATTGGATTATAGGTATGTGTGGAGAATAATGGTTTATCAGGAACCATTTTAATGTTTGAATAGCAAGTAAAAAAATAGGATCCAGGAAAGAGTCTGAGGACCAGGTATATTAGCAGCAGTATGTATATGTGTGTGTGTATATATATATATATATAGTGAATAATAAAAGGAACAAGTTGAAGGCCAAATTTGAGAGTTTAGAGTGGAATAATAGAAAGCAGATTAGAAGAAACTTTATTTATGACTTACAATAAATCCTTTAATAATAAAAGCATCAAGTTACAATAAATGTACAGCAATTTTCAGTGTTTCTAGAGGCAGTCACCCCAGAAGTGCTTATGGAGCATTAGAATGATTGAATATGGCTCAGATGGTAAAGTGTCTGCCCGCAATGCGGGAGACCTGGGTTTGATTCCTGGGTTGGGAAGATCCCCTGGAGAAGGAAATGGCACCCCACTCCAGCACTCTTGCCTGGAAAATCCCATGGATGGAGGAGCCTGATAGGCTACAGTCCATGGGGTCACAAAGAGTCGGACACGACTGAGAGACTTCACTCACTTCACTATAGCATAGGTACTAAAAAATAATTCTGTATTTATTTCCTTGGATAGAGATGCATGAAATAAGAAGTAAGAAAATAAGTTGTAGTGTGATTGTATATGTATCTATCTATACCTATATACACACATAGACACTTTATTCTGAGAAATGGACTATTTCCTGTCATATGGGTAAACAAGGATGTCACAGTCATCAGAGATTCCAGCCTTCCAAATGTGAATTCCTGAGCCCTAAGGGCACTCAGGAAGGGATATAATATCTCTGTGATCTGGCAGCCATTAGGCTGAAGCCACTCCCTACTGGGAGTCCTGAGGCACGCAGGATGTGAAAAATGCCCCAGATAGCTGAGATGCTCATGGAAGGAATGATTTCAGTAAGCCCAGACTCTCTTTTCTTCCCATACATAGAAAAGTGCTAATATCCTCGATTTGGGATATCTGGTTTTCCTTAATTAACAATAATCTTTTGATAGACTGGGCTTCCCTTGTGGCTCAGCTGGTATAAAGAATCCACTTGCAATGTGGGAGACCAGGGTACATTCCCTGGGTTGGGAAGATCCCCTGGAGAAGGGAAAGGCTACTCATCCCTGTCCATGGTGTCACAAAGAGTCAGACACAACTGACTGACTTTCATTTCATTTTGATAGACTATCTGCCCTTTGTTGCAAAACTTCTATATAATCTGGCTTCTCCCTTCTCCTTGGAGTAGTTTCCTCGGGGTTACCTGAGATGCTGCCTCCTGAGCTTAAGTCCTAAAAATTTCTGCCAATAAATACAACTCTTAACTTTTAGGTTGTAACTATTTTTTAAGACGACAGTATGTACATCAGTTCAGTTCAGTCCCTCAGTCGTGTATGACTTTTTGTGACCCTGGGGACTGCAGCACGCCAGGCCTCCCTGTCCATCACCAACTCCCAGAGTTTACCCAAATTCATATCCATTGAGTCGGTGATGCCGTCCAATCGTCTCATCCTCTGTTGTACCCTTCTCCTCCTGCCCTCAATCTTTCCCAGCATCAGGGTCTTTCCAAATGAGTCAGCTCTTCGCATCAGGTGGCCAAAGGATTGGAGTTTCAGCTTCAGCACCAGTCCTTCCAATGAATATTCAGGACTGATTTCCTTTAGGATGGACTGGTTTGATCTCCTTGCAGTCCAGGTGACTCTCAAGAGTCTTTGCCAACACAACAGTTTAAAAGCATCAATTCTTCAGCGCTCAGGTTTCTTTATAGTCCAGCTCTCACATCCATATTTGACAACTGGAAAAACCATAGCCTTGACAAGATGGACCTTTTTGGCAAAATAATGTCTGTGCTTTTTAATATGCTATCTAGGTTGGTCATAAGTTTCCTTCAAAGGAGTAAGCATCTTTTAATTTCATGGCTGAAATCACCATCTGCAGTGATTTTGGAGCCCCCAAAAATAAAATCAGCCACTCTTTCCACTGTTTCCCCATCTATTTCCCATGAAGTGATGGGACCAGATGCCATGATCTTACTTTTATGAATGTTGAGCTTTAAGCCAACTTTTTCACTCTCCTCTTTCACTTTCATCAAGAGGCTCTTTAGTTCCTCTTTACTGTTTGCCAAAGGGTGGTGTCATCTGCATATCTGAGGTTATTGATATTTCTCCTGGCAATCTTGATTCCAGCTTGTGCTTCATCCAGCCCAGCGTTTCTCATGATGTACTCTGCATATAAGTTAAATAAGCAGGGTGACAATATACAGCCTTGACACAATTTCCCAAGAAGCAGGTCAGGTGGTATGATATTCCCATGTCTTGAAGAATTTTCCACAGTTTATTGTGATCCACACAGTCCAAGGCTTTGGCATAGTCAATAAAGCAGAAGTAGATATTTTTCTGGAACTCTCTTGCTTTTTTGATGATCCAATGAATGTTTGCAATTTGATCTCTGGTTCCTCTGCCTTTTCTAAATCCAGTTTGAACATCTGGAAGTTCATGGTTCATGTATTGCTGAAGCCTGGTTTGGAGAATTTTGAGCATTACTTTACTAGCGTGTGAGATGAGTGCAATTGTGTGGTAGTTTGAGCATTCTTTGGTATGCCTTTCTTTGGGATTGGAATGAAAACTGACCTTTTCCAGTTGTGGCCACTGCTGAGGTTTTCAAATTTGCTGGCATATTGAGTGAAGCACTTTCATAGCATTATCTTTTAGGATTTGAAATAGCTCAACTGGAATTCCATCACCTCCACTAGCTTTGTTCATAGTGATGCTTTCTAAGGCCCACTTGACTTCACATTCCAGGATGTCTGGCTCTAGGTGAGTAATCACACCATCGTGATTATCTGGGTCTTGAAGATCTTTTTTGTACAGTATTCTTCCCACTTTTCTTATATCTTCTGCTTCTCTTAGGTCCATACCATTTCTGTCTTTTATTAAGCCCATCTTTGCATGAAGTGTTCCCTTGATATCTCTAATTTTCTTGAAGAGATCTCTAGTCTTTCCCATTCTATTATTTTCTTCTATTTCTTTCCACTGATTACTGAGGAAAGCTTTCTTATCTCTCCTTGCTATTCTTTGGAACTCTGCATTCAAATAAATATATCTTTCCTTTTCTCCTTTGCTTTTTGCTTCTTTTCTTTTCACAGCTCTTTGTAAGGCCTCCTCAGACAGCCATTTTGTTTTTTTATATTTCTTTTTCTTGGGGATGTTCTTGATCCCTGTCTCCTATACAATGCCATGAACTTCCATCCATAGTTCATCAGGCACTCTGTCTATCAGCTCTCATCCCTTAAATCTATTTCTCACTTCCACTGTATAATCATAAGGGATTTAATTTAGGTCATACCTGAATAGTCTAGTGTTTTACCCTGCTTTCTTCAATTTACATCTGAATTTGGCAATAAGGTATTCATAATCTGAGCCACAGTCAGCTCCCGGTCTTGTTTTTGCTGACTGTATAGAGCTTCTCCATCTTTGGCTGCAAAGAATATAATCAGTCTGATTTCAGTGTTGATCATCTGGTGATGTTCATGTGTAGAGTGCTCTCTTGTGTTGTTGGAAGAGTGTGTTTGCTATGACCAGTGCATTCTCTTGGCAAAACTCTATTAGCCTTTGCTTTGCTTCATTGTGTACTCCAGGGCCAAATTTGCCTGTTACTCCAGGTGTTTCTTGACTTCCTATTTTTTCATTCCAGTCCCCTATAATGAAGAGGACATCTTTTTTGGGTGTTAGTTCTAAAAAGATCTTTTAGATCTTCTTAAAACCATTCAACTTCAGCTTCTTCAGCATTAGTGGTCAGGACATAGACTTGGATTACTGTCATATTGATACCTTGGAAATGAACGGAGATCATTCTGTTGTTTTTGAAATTGCATCCAAGTTCTGCATTTTGGACTCTTTTGTTAACTATGATGGCTACCCTATTTCTTCTAAGGGATTCTTGCCCATAGTAGTAGATACAATGGTCATCTGAGTTAAATTCACCCACACCTGTCGATTTTAGTTCACCAATTACTAAAATATTTACATTTACTCTATATTATTATATATATTATATAATACTATATATAATATAATTACTATATATATTACTATATATAATATATTATATATTATATTACTCTTGCCATCTCCTGTTTGACCACTTCTAATTTGCCTTGATTTATGGAACTAACATTCCAGGTTCCTATGCAATATTGCTCTTTACATGGTAAAGACAGTAGGTGCTGAGAGAGGGCATCAGAGGGCAGACAGACTGGAAACCACCATTACAGAAAACTAACAATCTAATCACATCAACCACAGCCTTGTCTAACTTAGTGAGACTAAGCCATGCTGTGTGGGGCCACCTAAGACAGTCGGGTCATGGTGGAGAGGTCTGACAGAATGTGGTCCACTGGAGAAGGGAATGGCAAACCACTTCAGTATTCTTGCCTTGAGAACCCCATGAACAGTATGAAAAGACAAAATGATAGGACACTGAAAGATTAACTCCCCAGGTCGGTAGGTGCCTAATATGCTACTGGAGATCAGTGGAGAAATAACTCCAAAAAGAATGAAGAGGTGGAGCCAAAGCAAAAATAACACCCAGTTGCAGATGTGACTGGTGATAGAAGCAAGGTCCGATGCTGTAAAGTATACACATATGTGCACACATTTATGATATCACCCTTTTTTTGTTAAAAACAACACATAATCATATATATGTGGATGTATATATATGCAAATGCATGTATGAGAGTAGAGAAACGTATTTCAGAGTAGGAATGGAGGAGGTAAGGAAGTCAGTAACTTGCTCTCAATACAACCTTAGATTATCTGATTAGTTATAATAATACACATTATTTTTAATAAAGTACTGTTGCTGGCCAAAATCTTGGCTTCCTCTGCCCATTGTAGCTGAATAAGAAAATACTAGACAGAGTTTGTAGGAAATAGAAAGGTGGCTTTCGTTCTCAGCGGGTGGAGAGGGGAACACAGTAGGTGCGTGTCTCAAGAACTGTGCCCCACCTCCTCCAGGAAGAGTCTATATAAGCCCTATAGGGGCTTATATAAGATGAAGGCTCACAGTTTTGAGTCAGTGATGAGGAAAACAGAGGTATTAGGATCTTGTCTTCTTCCTCTTGGATTATTTTTAAAACAGTCATAGGCTGGCATCAGTAACCCAGTAATTGAGTCTGAAGTTCAGTGGCTCTGTGGGCTTCTTTTTAATATGTAAAAAAGAAGCGCTACAAGGGGAAGAGAGTGTTGTAAGTGTAAGCACCAGATACAAGAGGTATTTAGCATAGAGTCAAAGGATATTAGGTACAAAATGTAGCTCCTGTAGAGGTGGGAGGCAGAAAAGCAAACTTAGTTACAGACATGAAGAGTTAGAAGTAAAAAATCTAGGATTGTTCAAGCCTGTTCACTGTTCTCTTTTTTTCTTTGTTCTCAGGAGGAAGGAAAACTAATTTCTCTCTTTTTTTTCCTTCCTTTTTATTGCAATAGTATTAAAAATAAAAATTTAAAGACTATATTTCTAGTTAAATGATCACTGATGCTTAAAGTTTGAGTGAAAAAGCTTGAGTTTTGTTGGAATACTGAAAGACTCCATCTGATGTAGCTTTGGATACTTGTGTGAGAAACACAGCCTCTCCAAGGCTCAATCTCCATTTCTGGAATCCTAGAGATATGATATGGTCTTGCCATATTCAGTGGTAAAGAATATGCCTGCCAATGAAAGAGATGCTAGAGATGTGGGCTTGATCCCTGGGTTGAGAAGATCTCCTGGAGGAGGAAATGGCAACCCATGCCAGTATTCTTATTGCAAGGAAAATCCAAATCTGACTCCATGTTGGAATTGTTTGTTTGACTTGCTTTTCATTGCTTTTCTTGTTATAATCATACAGAATGGCCTGCCTCAGAGAATCCTGCCCCTCTGCCTGGCTATTAAACTAAAGTGCCTTTGCTCAGAACCTTGGAGATGCCAGGAAGGAAGAAATGAACACATCCCCTGCCTGAGGTTTGCCATTCTAGGAGATATTTGCAAGATTAATGGCCTTTTTACTTTGTTTCCTCACCTCCCTACCTCCCATTTCTGATCTATAAAAGAACCTGTCATCCAGACCCCATAAAATGGTTATTTTGAGACATTAGTCTACCATCTTCTTGGTCAGCTGGCTCTCTGATTCACTGGCCTTTCATGTGGTGAGCAAATTGAGCTTGAACTTGGTAACATTCTTGCCTAGGAAATCCCATGAACAGAGGAGCCTGGTAGGCTGCAGTCCATGGGGTCACAAAGAGTCAGACACAACTGTGACTGAGTATGCACGCACGTGCGCGCACACACATACACACGCACACACACAGATATGAAATAGATGCTTTCTGAGATCTCTTCTATCACAGTTATTCTGTTTTATCATTTAATAATAATAGAAAAGAAACATGTGTGAAGATAGTAGTGGTGCTAAGGTATGGTTGGGATTTTAATCCTTTCCTTCCTCTCCACCTGCCATTCCATTAATCACCTATAAAATGCTTCAAATAAGCTTATGATCCAAAAGAAAAATGATGGGGTTTTGTGCAAGCTCAGTTTCAAGACAAGCTCCCTGACTGTTCCCTTACCTCATGTCACTGCTGTCTCTAAAGCCTCCTCAAAGCAGAAATTCTGTGTCTATTGCTCTTAGAACTTGCTCCATAGAATAAATCAATATGTGTATTTAGGATTACAGGAAATATTTATTCATAAAGTTTAAAAGGCACATTATTCACATACAACTGTTCCTCTACAATGCAAATGTTCTTTGGGAAAAGTACACTTTAAATCTCAACACTCATTTATGTCTCAACAGATACATTTTTAAGAGCTCTCCAAAGAGCAGGATTTTGAGAAGGAAACATGGAGGGGAAGGAAAACCACGTGGAAGGAATGAAATGCACGGAAAGGGAGAAGCTTCAAAAAGTGAGTACAAAAATGACAGGCACTTCTGGAACTTGTAGAGGAAAAAATGTACTTGGGTCAGCATCTTTGACTTCTGTTTTTCTCTCCCATCTCCCAACTGCAAATACATCTGCAAATGCTGTCAGTTCTCTCTTCAAATGTATGTGGAATTCAACCACTTTTCACACGACTAGTGCTCCAGGCTAGACCAAACCACTGTTATCTAGATTATTGCAAAGGCATTCTAAAACTAGTTCTGGTTCCAGTCCCCTTAGGATCTATTCTCAACACAATAGCCAGAGGGACCTTTTGAAAACCTAAGCAAGATCAGACGTTCCTCTGTTCAAAACCCCTATTCTAGTGGTTTCTCATTTACTCCAAGTTAGAGTCAAGTTACCTATAATGTCCTACAAGAGATTCTTCAACTTGGTTCACATTAGACACAGTCTGGTGAGCTTTAAAGAAATATTCATGTTGAAGTCTGATTCCCCACAATATTGAGTTTATTGGTTTTATGATTGAGGCAGCGCTATTTGCTAGAAGGTCTTCAAGTGATCCTAGTGGACATCCAGGGTTGAGAATTACTGTCCTCTATAATCTGCTCTCACCTTCTTTGCTCCTTGCCCCCTTCTCTTACCTTCTTTTTTCCCTTTTCCTTAATATCTTCTGGACATACAGACATCCTGGCTGTTTCCTGAACACACCAGATAATTTTTGTGTTGGTTGATATGCCCTCCAGTGAGCCTCCTTCAGGTTCTTTATATATATATATATATATATATATGAAAGCTGTGGTACATATACACAATGGAGTATTACTCAGCCACTAAAAAGAATACATTTGAATCAGTTCTAATGAGGTGGATGAAACTGGAGCCTATTATACAAAGTGAAATAAGCCAGAAACAAAAACACCAATAAAGTATACTAACGCATATATATGGAATTTAGAAAGATGGTAATGATAACCCTGTATGCGAGACAGCAAAAGAGACACAGATGTATAGAACAGTCTTTTGGACTCTGTGGGAGAGGGAGAGGGTGGAATGATTTGGGAGAATGGCATTGAAACATGTATAATATCATATATGAAATGAATCGCCAGTCCAGGTTCGATGCAGGATACAGGATG
>NW_011494711.1:8096414-8100876 GCF_000754665.1 Bison bison bison
TGCTTGGGGCTGGTGCACTGGGATGACCCAGAGGGATGGTATGGGGAGGGAGGTGGGAGGGGTGTTCAGAATGAGGAACACGTGTACACCCGTGATGGATTCATGTTGATGTATGGCAAAACCAATACAATATTGTAAAGTAATTAGACTCCAATAAAAATAAATAAATTTATATATTTTTTTTAAATGTCAAGCATCCTGCACAGAGACCCCTTAGAAAATTATGAGTAGAAGGACCTTGATTAGACTCTTCTAATTTTTCCCATCTCAAACTCCCCAAGCTATGCCAGATTAGACTTCCCTCATATATAAATATATCTGTCATTTGATAATTTAGCCTTCACTCTGGTGAGCTGAGGGTGCAAGATAAATATTTGTACAGTTCCAACATCTGCCCAAAGAAATCAAAGCTAGTATTGATGAATTTTCTGCATACATGCTTAGAGCACATTCTTATCTAACTAAGTCCCTAGAGATGCATGCATGTAATCTCACATACATAGAAAAATCATGTACTGAGATGCTTTGAACAGAGTTTCTAAGGTCTCTTCCGTCACAGATATTCTATGATTCTGTTATTAAAAATTAGTACTAACACAGAATTATAAATATTAATGATATAAAAACAGAATCAATGAATAGGTTAAAGAGATTTAACCCCTCCATTCCCTGTAATGTCTGTCATCCTCAAATAACCCCAAATAACCACACAATTTAAGAAAAAGCAGTGATCTCTCTGCACGTTAAACGTGTATGGCCCCTGGCTTCATGCTCAGAGCACATTGTTGTTTTGGGAGCATCTGCATGTACAGGTTTCATGTTGGGCCTTCTGAATAAGCTTATGGGACTCTATTGAATAAGTCTGTCTGTGTTATTAGGATTGTGCAATTTAATCATGTGGTTTAAAGCATTTTTTTTAAAGATACCAATAACCCTTGGAAAAGGTATACTTTAAGGCAGATTACTCATTTATATTCAGCATATGATATTTTTAAGAGTGCTTGATACCTAATAGGATCTTAGTAACCATTTGGAGGGTGAATAAATTGATGGGTTGAATATTTTCTATGGAATAGATGTAGGCTCCTTGCTCTAAGAGAAATCTGGTCTGAGATTATCTTAAATTGTATTCAAAAAGATGCTTAGAAAAGTGGCCTGCAACAACAGAGGGACATAGAGGGATTAATCACACATTAAAGATGAGGAAGGAGCATTAGCCATTAATATGAAGAATCCATCTTTCATTTTAAGGGCACTGTAGCCTAGAACTGTCCAGCTTTGTATGTGTGGGTAATTTTAGAAGAACCCACAAAAGAATTCACCTTTTAAACATTTGACAAACCTGAGGAGGACCAAAACCAGCTCACAAGTGTATCAGTCAAGTAAGGTCTTTTTGAACCTCCTGTCTTTCAGATTTTCCAGTTAAAGATGGGGGTAGATGGGTAGAACCACAAAGTATTGGGTTGGTCAAAAAGTTTGTTCAGATTTTTCCATAAGATGCTATAGAAAATCTGAACGAACTTTTTAACTAACCCAATAACAAAAGAGAAGCCCACTGGTTCTTCTCCAACTCCATGTTTCTCTCCTACAGTCTTCATCTGTGGGGAGGGAGTATCTTTGGCTTTAAATTAGGTTTAGACTTTTGATTTACTAGTGACATAAAACATTGTTTTGTGGTTTAAAGTGACTCTAGAACTTCTTATTACTTAAGAGTACCCAGAAAAGGTAATGTGGACTGCCCAAATTTTCATCTGGAGACAGTTGAAATATTAACCCAACAGAATAAATTTGAAGAGACAGTGGGAGATAAAAAGTGAAGTTGTTTACAATTCTGTCCCATGAGTCATGCTTGTTACGTGTTTCTCCTTCACAGCTCTGCCTTGATTTGTATGATACCAATTCTCATGTCAAACTGAAAATATTTCTGTAGCAAGTCAAGCACATCTTCTGTTGGTGCTGAAATTTCACATAAACTTTATTTTTAAATCTGCTTGGAATTATTAAAATGGATTAATTTTTTCAGTCTTTAATAAGAGAGCCTGTCAAGAAAGTCTTTGCTCAGGGATTGCTCAGAGATTTACTCAGGATTGTAGTAAATCCAATTCCTGTGAGTAGGACAGTCCACAAGTAGCAGGCTCACAGCTCACTTTCTAAAATCTCTCATAGTCACATGGAGAATATCTCAAGCTGATTTGATCTGTGGCAATTACCAGTGCTAAAGGCACTAAGGGAACTGCTTTCATTGGGTTTAGTTACATTTTTAAAAATTTTTAATTTTTATTGGGATATAGTTGCAGTGTCGTTTCAATGTTGTGTTAGTTTCTGCTGTACAGCAAAATGAATTGGCTGTATGCTTACACATGTCCCCTCTTTTTTGGATTTTCTTCCCATTTGAATCATCACAGAGTACTGAGTAGAATTTCCACTGCTTTTAATGAGCTATATTAATTTTTTTTTGAGCTACATCAAGTAATAGACAAAACTGAGACTTCCCTGAGAAAAATGAGAATTACAGTCTCTTGAAGTTAATTGTTCTCTTTAAATTTAGGGCCACACAACTTTACATTTGTCTTTAACAGAGATACAATTTGTCTTTAACAGTTGTCATCAGTTCTGACAAAATGGCCTCTTCTTGTGAGAATGGCTTCCCAAAGTGTCTTGGTCTATTGAGACCTGCAGCCTTGTAAACTGGAAGATAAGGGATGTCCTGAGTTTATTTTCTTTCTCCAAACAGCAGCCAGGCATGGTGCTCTGCACACAATAGGTGTCACAGAATGTTATTGACAGAACGTCAGGTCTAGGTGCTTCAGTCATTTGGAATGCATATTTCTGCCCATTGTTCATACTTGAAACACAAACAGCATTAATACTAACATTCTGTGGTTTCTGAATTCCTTTCATAGCTCTCTCCTCATTTCGACTAATTACTGTAATAGGCAGAGCACCACTTCCATTTTGACAGTTAAGATGGAGGAAATTGAAAATTCAAAAAGACCATAAAGGACAGAGTCTCTTTAAAAAGAATCCATTAGTCAGTTAAAAGTTATCTCAAATTCTCAGCATTCAAAGTCTCTAACTTATAATTTCCTGTTTTGTTAAAGCATAAATGAGGTGGCTCTTTTTTTTCCCTCCTGAAGATCACAAAAACCATTTCACTTTGTAGATGATTCGCCTACCTTTCTGTGTAAGTGTACTTAAAATTTTGTATAGGTGTGAGTAAGAATAGGTAATCTTCCCCTTTGTTATTTCTGGAAGTGAATTTTCTCCGTTCGTCCTTTGAGAGGATGAATGGAGGGCGTATGAAGAGCTGGTAAGTGGGGCTGTTTATCTGTCTCCTGGAAGATTAATAACACACTGAGCAATTCTCACAGTTATTACATTTATGAGCAGGAAGAGCCTTAGGCAAAACCGAGAAAGATGTTTGCTACCAACATATCTTTGTTTTATTTATCTCCTTTGTTAGTCTCCTTTCCAAACTTCTAGAACTTAGTGCCCAGCCTTTCTGCCACCCCTTAGATGCCCAAGCCTCAGCCTACCTGTTGGCATATGCTTCAGTATTCCTTTGATAGAAATTTTGTACCTGAATTTTCTTGACTCTTCACTTAGTTCTAACTGGATCTCATGTATCCCATCCTGTCACATGTTGTTGGATAACTGGCTAACAAATTCAATCAACTCCTCCATTCAGGGTAGTGATAACCAATTATAATTCAATGTGTTAACAGAAGAGTTGTGTCATATGCCCAGTTAAGTAAATCGAGCTTGAGCACAGGGTTTGGGTATTAAGGAACAGAAGAGAAAGGATGAATTATCATGTGTTCCCTACTGGACTAGTTAGCCCAAGCTGCTGTAACAAAGTACCATAGACTGGTTCAAGCAACAGACATTTACTTGTAGTTATAGTTGTGGAAATTGGAAGTCAGATTAGAGTAACAGCATGGTCCAGTTCTGCTGAGAATTGGCTTTTTAGATTGCTGATGCCTACTGTTTGTGTCCTCATCTAGCTTATAGAGAGGTTTCTCTCTTCCTTGTTTTATAAGGCCATGAATCCTATTTAATGAGAACTCTATCCTTACAACCTTCAGTTCAGCTCATTTCAGTTCAGTTGCTCAGTCATGTCTGACTCTTTGTGACCCCATGAATTGCAGAACGCCAGGCCTCCCTGTCCATCACCAACTCCCAGAGTTCACTCAAACTCACGTCCATTGAGTCCGTGATGCCATCCAGCCATCTCATCCTCTGTCGTCCCCTTCTCCTCCTGCCCCCAATCCCTCCCAGCATCAGAGTCTTTTCCAATCAGTCCAATCAGTCAACTCTTCGCATGAGGTGGCCAAAGTATTGGAGTTTCAGCTTTAGCATCATTCCTTCCAAAGAAATCCCAGGGCTGATCTCTTTCAGAATGGACTGGTTGGATCTCCTTGCAGTCCAAGGGACTCTCAAGAGTCTTCTCCAACACCACAGT
>NW_011494711.1:8100976-8125656 GCF_000754665.1 Bison bison bison
TTGGATCTCCTTGCAGTCCAAGGGACTCTCAAGAGTCTTCTCCAACACCACAGTTCAAAAGCATCAATTCTTCGGTGCTCAGCTTTCTTCACAGTCCAACTCTCACATCCATACATGACCACTGGAAAAACCATAGCCTTGACTAGATGGACCTTTGTTGGCAAAGTAATGTCTCTGCTTTTCAATATGCTATCTAGGTTGTTCATAACTTTCCTTCCAAGGAGTAAGCGTCTTTTAATTTCATGGCTGCAATCACCATCTGCAGGGATTTTCGGACCCCCCAAAAATAAAGTCTGACACTGTTTCCCCATCTATTTCCCATGAAGTGATGGGACCAGATGCCATGATCTTTGTCTTCTGAATGTTAAGCTTTAAGCCAACTTTTTCACTCTCCTCTTTCACTTTCATCAAGAGGCTTTTTAGTTCCTCTTCACTTTCTGCCATAAGGGTGGTGTCATCTGCATATCTGAGGTTATTGATATTTCTCCTGGCAATCTTGATTCCAGCTGTGCTTCTTCCAGCCCAATGTTTCTCATGATGTACTCTGCATAGAAGTTAAATAAGCAGGGTGACAATATACAGCCTTGACGTACTCCTTTTCCTATTTGGAACCAGTCTGTTGTTCCATGTCCAGTTCTAACTGTTGCTTCCTGACCTGCATATACTCCAAAGGCCCTATTTCTAAATACAGTCACACTGGATTAGAGCTTCAACATATGAAATGCAGTGGGGCACTCACAATTCAGTCTATAGCATTCATTCTACTCCATCTTATGGATGATTGGGAATGAACAAGACAGTATATATTTATAAATGTTTCTCCTTTGTAAGTCTCAATTTCTGTTTTCAGTATATGAATGCTTTGTTGAGCTAAATTTTATTCTAAAATTTAAATATATGTAAATTTCCCTCAGTATGCACAAATACTTCATCTGATGCTCAGTTGAAGATATTGCTTTCTGTTCCAAAGATATTGGGGAAGGAAAAAACTAATTATGCTTGATTTGCTCAGAAATAGCATATGTGCTTCATGGGTGACTTAAGGGAGTTTTAAGGGTAATTTCGTCTATGTGTGATTTTTTTACCTTAGGAATTGCCTTTAGAACTGAACAGGACTTCATTATAAATTTGATTTTAACAGTTATGCTATTTGATTTGAATAGCATAACTTAAGGTCATGAGTAGCCTGGTATTTGATAGGATGTATTTGAGTAAGGGGACCTAGGGATATTTTTAAAACATGCATAGGTGGTGTCCTTCTCTGACCATAGATAATTATAAAAACTCAAAATTTTGCAAATGACATTGTATATAAAATGCTTTTAAAATCCTCACATAAAACATTACATGAAATAAAGTACTAACTCCAAGTGACTTTTTATTAATTAATCCAGGAATATATTTATTAATGTGACTCAGGAATAATCAATAACATCTATATGATGGGACAGATGTTTTCAGATGTCCTTCATGGAAACTTTCTCTTGTTAAAACCTGAGTTTATAAATATTTTCTAGGTAGGAGGCAGTTGCAGGAGAATAATTTATTGAACATCCCTTATTGGGATATATTTGAGGGCTGACTAAATGCCAGCACTGTTCTAGGTTCTAGGGAGCACATGAGAACATGACTGACAAGCTTTTGTCCTGCAGGAACTCACACGGAGTGGGGGGCAGAAAGGCAATAAACAAATACAATAAATATGGCTGCTGCTGCTGCTGCTGCTAAGTCGCTTCAGTTGTGTCTGATTCTGTGCGACCCCATAGACGGCAGCCCACTAGGCTCCTCTGTCCCTGAGATTCTGCAGGCAAGAACACTGGAGTGGGGTGCCATTTCCTTCTCCAATGCATGAAAGTGAGAAGTGAAAGTGATGTCGCTCAGTCTTGCCCGACTCTTAGCGACCCCATGGAATGCAGCCTACCAGGCTCCTCTGTCCATGGGATTTTCCAGGCAAGAGTACTGGAGTGGGTTGCCATTGCCTTCTCCAAATAAATATGGCACTGCTGCTGCTGCTGCTGCTGCTGCTGCTGCTAAGTCACATAAATCGTGTCCGACTCTGTGTGACCCAATAGATGGCAGCCCACCAGGCTCCCCTGTCCCTGGGATTCTCCAGGCAAGAACACAGAAGTGGGTTGCCATTTCCTTCTCCAATGCATGAAAGTACAAAGTGAAAGTGAAGTCGCTCAGTCTGACTCTTAGCGAACCCATGGACTGCAGCCTACCACACTCCTCCGTCCATGGGATTTTTCAGGCAAGAGTACTGGAGTGGGGTGCCATTGCCTTAGATGACAATAATAGGGCTGATGAGATAGAGTACCTGGATTGCTGCTTCAGATTGAGTGGTTAAAGAAAAGCATTCAGCTTGAAGGCAAACCACGTATGACGAAGAGTCAGTCATGCAAAGAAAACAGAGCTACTGAAGGGCACAGCTAGGATGAAGGCCTACGGTTTGAATGAACTGCTGTGTTTGCTGACCAGGGACAAAGCAGCATGTCCACCTCCAGCAATATGGAAAAGAGGGAGGGTGGCTAGAGTGTGATCTTCCTTAAGTAGGTCTGCAGGAATATGTTTAGTAATAAACTAGAAATGGCACTAAATTGCACTATTCGACAAAAGTTGATAGACTCTGAAATGTATCTGAGTCAGAGAAAAAAAAATAACGTATATTAGTATATGTATATATGGAGGACTTCCCTGGTGGCTCAGCGGTAAAGAATCTGCTTGCAATGCAGGAGCCACAGAAGATGCGGGTTTGATCTTTGGGTTGGGAAGATCCCCTGGAGGAGAGCATGGCAACCTACTCCAGTGTTTTTGCCTGGAGAATCCCACGGACAGAGGAGCCAGGAGCACTACAGTCCATTGGGTGGCAAAGAGTCGAACATGACTGACGCACACGCACACACACGTATATCTGTGGAATCTAGAAAAAAGGTACTGATGAACCGATTTGCAGGGCAGGAATAGAGAGACACAAACGTAGAGAACAGACATATGGACACAGTGGGGAGAAGGGGAGGGTGGGATGAATTCAGAGAGTAGCACTGACATACATACACTGTCATGTGTAAAACAGAGAGCTAGTGGGAAGCTGCTCATAGCACAGGGAGCTCAGCTCGGTGCTCTGTGATGACCTAGAGGGTTAAGTGGGAGCGTGGGAGGGAGGTTCCAGAGGGAGGGGACATATGTATACATATGCCTGATTCACATTGCAGTACATCAGAAACTAACAACATGGTAAAACAATTATAATAATAAAATTCTAAAAATGTATAAAAAGTATCTCTGAGCTGGTTCAAGGGGATTTAGAATTTGATGAAGTTAATAAAACAAAGCGCCCTGATAAAACAAGGTGACCAGTTTGAGATAGACAGACCTGGGGACTGAGAAAATGAGAAGAAAAAGAAACGATCAATAGAAGCACAGAATTAGAAGAGTTAGGGTTAGGATAAGACTTTTCCAGTAGCAGCATGCCCCACATGTTGATCTGACTGGCAGCTTACTCCAGTGTGCTGTAGCATTATTAACATTTATTATGTGTTATAGCAGTGGAAACACAGGATATAGGACTAAGGATCTCACCAATAGTTTAGTGATACTTCACTCTAACACTACCATCACACTACTTATTACCTGTAATGTGGAAATGCTCTGTGAATCTTTATCTATACATGCATGCACTGTATATGTAGCATATATTTATATATTATACATGTGCATTGTATATAGAGTAAGTATTTGGTCATTCTCAACTAAACCATATGTTTACTGTCATTATTTACTGTGGTGCTAGAGAATACTCTTGAGAGTCTTTTGGACAGCAAGGAGATAAAACCAGTCAATCCTACAAGAAATCAACCCTGAATATTCATTGGAAGGATTGATGCTGATGCTAAAGCTCGAATACTTTGGCCACCTGATGGGAAGAGCTGACTCATTAGAAAGATCCTGATGCTGGGAAAGATTGAAGACAAAAGGAGAAGGGAGCACCAGTGGATGAGATGGTTAGATAGCATTAATGATTCAATGAACATGAGATTGAGCAAACTCCAGGAGACAGTGAAGCCTGGCATCCTGCAGTTCCTGGGATCACAAAGGTTGGACATGACTGAGTGACTGAACAAAAGTAAGTTCAGAAAACTCCTCAGAAGCTGCAAATGATGAATACCTGTATTGGTTGGACCCACACAAGAAAATAAAAACAAAAACCAAAACAATGAAAAGTCCATTGTCTTTATACAGTACCTTAGTTTAGAGATGACATTCACTTTTGCAAACATTACTTCATATAGTCTCATTTTGAAAATGTGGATTTGGAGGTGCAGATGTGCTTATTTTCAAAGATGACTATCAACAGAGTACCCTCTGTGTATTTCTTACTTGAAAATCCTGAGAGAATTTGCTTGGCCCGTGCATATGCTTCCTTGTGTCTGATCATCCTCCAGATTTGGTCAGCTCAGACTCAGGAATGGGAGAGGAATAGAAACATGACTGAGAGTGTGGGCTGCAGCTATTCCTAGGAAAGGGGAGAGAGCAGTTACTGCAAAACATAACCAACCCTCTTACCAGCAAGGCGAGGTGTGGAAATATTTTCCAGCTAGTCAGCTAAAATAAATAAAACATGTACTTTAAGAAGTAGATTTTGCAGAAGTGAGTTTTTAATTACCAGAGTTATTATTAAAAACTTCCATAACCAAGACTATGTTCCATCATTTTTTTAATCCTCTTTTGCATGGAAGGATGAAGATATGTATTCTTGAACATTTCAAATAAATTAAAGCAAGTTCCCAAAATAGAGAGTGTGTGGGCAATTTTGTTGGTATTGTTTTACTCCTTGTTCAAACTCTGGCATTCACACCATCCACACACTTATGTCTGTGGACTGGAAGAGTAAGGAACAATGAGGTGGGTTTCAGTGGCTTCTACAGACAGACAGAGCTGCACCTGCCTGTTCTGAGGATGCTGTTGTCAAGTGAGACCCTCTCCCAGGTATATTTATAGTTCATCCCACTGCTAATGTGTCATAAAATGGAAGAGTTCTAAAAATATGCTAGGAGATGAAGTTTCAGAGAAAAGAAATTTAAATGGATCTGGCTGTGTTTATTTTATTCCTTATACTAGCCAAATAATATCAGGAATGGAGGAAAGGGATGACTAGGGTAGATAAATTTTAAGATTTTAGGCTGAAAGAGGGCTGAATTTTTAAAAGGGAAAAATTAGTCAAGAGTGAAAGAAAAGTGGTAAGCAATAGAAAAACTTACTCTGATGTTTTTATTAAGTTCCAACAAAATGGCAAGAGGTTGACTTTTTCTTTTCTGTACATCCAGCTGGGGGGTTGACAGGTAGCTTTATGAAAGACCCCCAGGGAGGCACATATAATCAGGAAAGTCAGGCACAGTGTGGCCAGACTGATAGCTTTTGAGCTTTAAAGGGTCCGTCTTGACAAGCTCACTACTCCAGGCCTGTCAAGTGGACCTGAACTTACTCGGGTACTCCTTCCCAGAGGAGGTCATCTTACAATGTAGAACAAAACATCTAAAAGCATAGACTTTGAACCCTGGCAAATGAGAGAGCCATCTGTGATCATTCTTAGAATTGTGTATCTTTGGAAAAGTATTGTTTTATATCTGAGTTTTCTTTCCCAAGCAGTGAGAATAAAATTACCTTACTTGCAGAGTTCTTAGGAAGAGTAAATGAGGAAATATGTGTTATATACTGAGTAGTACTTGATAGAAGTTTTAAAAAACCAAACGAGGTCTATCACTATTACCTACTTGAATCCCTTTTAGTTGAGCAGTCATCCATATTTGCACTGAAAGTCTTGGACTCCCTGGGTTTTAGCATGGAAAATCTCAGGTGCCTGAAACTGTTCAGTCCTGGACAAACTGGGATGGTGATGATGCTAGTCTCTCACCCTTTAGGGTAAAAGACTCTTTAATCAAAACTTCTTGATTCCAATATGCATTTCTAGGGGGTTTTATTCTCTTTGTGTTTCATGACTATGTGTATTTATTTAACAGACCCTTACATAGTACTTAGTATGTACCATTCACTGAACTTTTTCAAATGTTTACTTATCTTCTGCTGCTAAGTCGCTTCAGTCATGTCCGACTCTGTGCAACCCCATAGATGGCAGCCCACCAGGCTCCCTCATCCCTGGGATTCTCCAGGCAAGAACACTGGAGTGGGTTGCCATTTCCTTCTCCAATGCATGAAAGTGAAAAGTGAAAGTGAAGTCGTTCAGTCGTGTCCGACTCTTAGCGACCCCATGGACTGCAGCCTACCAGGCTCCTCCGTCCATGGGTTTTCCAGGCAAGAGTACTGGAGTGGGGTGCCATTACTTTTCTAATCATCCTAAAAACACTCTGAGACAGGTCCTATCATTATCCTTGTTTATGGACAAGGAAACCAAGGCAGAGAGAGGTAAAGTAAGTTGCAGAAGGCCACAGATGAGTCTGGATTCAAAATTTCAAATTCTGTTTCCAGAGTGTACACTATTTATTACTACCCTTATGTTAACTGTGTGTGGTATATGTATTCTAATAAGTAGTACCCAGAATTAAGATGAGGATTCCATTTTAAGCTCTGTCACTGATTTGAAACTTGGCTTCACTCTGTACATCTAAGTTTGTTGACCTGTAACCTGAGACACGTACTTATACCAGGTGGTTAAAGGCTATGAGTATCATGGGAGAAAGGATACCATAAAAGGCAGGATAATAATATTGCCACATGACATCCAAGGCCAAATTTTCCAGTGTGAATCTTTGGGATTCCTGTGTTCTTTTTTTTTTCTTTCTGTTACCAATATGTCATATCACATATGAAAGATATTTCTCTTTAGAATGATAGAAAATGCTGAACATTTAATCAAATCAGACATTTTGACTGTCATGAATTCAGGTGGTCACAAAATTGTCAGATTAGCCTAAATTCTAGACATTATCTTTACTGTATTTTGAATTAGGTAATTCTTTTTAATAAATATCTATCTTATTTGCCTCTGCCCTGACACTCTCCACCCCAAGTACACATTCACATAGCTTTGTCAGTTACTTGACAAAGTGGCTCTCCTATAAACTTTGATTAAGAGTTAATGGTTTTGCCAGCACAGCCTAAATATGATTAGTTGTGCAGATGAGTTGAGGCATATGGATGAAGCCTCCTCACTCTTCTCTGCATATCCAATATATCACTTTTCCTGGAAATAGCTGAGGATACGAAAATCTTTGGTCTGTCCCCTTTTTACAGATTTATTTAGAATTCACAAATGTTTTATTCCAAATGCTTTTTCCTTTAAGTCACAAAATTAAATTCAACAGAAGGCACATGATCTTCATTTCATGTTATTTCATATATTTTTCATTTCATCTTGTTTTGTATGATTTGGCAGCCAATGTGAGATTTCTGAAGGGTAAAGTACTATTTTGGACATTTTCTGAAATGAAATGGTGGTGCTTCAGGATTATTCTAGAGCCATTTCACACAGCACATTCTGTTAGTCCCTAGATAAAAACGAGAATTTGCTTCTCACAGATATGAAACCGAGAAAGTCTTCATGACATTCTTTTATATTCATTTCAGGAATTTTTGAGCACCTAATATATGCAGGCATGATGCTACATTTCAGAAGATGAGGTTCCTGATTTCAAGAAGTGTCCAGAAGGGCTACAAAGTAGAATACTAAAAAGTTTACAATGGAAGTGCAAAAGCCTGCTGAGAGGCAAAAAAAGAAAGGACTATTTAGGATGGGATGGAAAGAATGGATGGAAAGATAGGGAGAGACGTCTTAGAAGAGGTGGCATATGAACACATCCTTGAGAGACAACTAGGATATGAACAGATAGAGATGGGTGGGAAGGACAGTTCATGCTGAGAGAACAACAAAAGCAAAGCCACATTAGAAAATTGACAAAGTGCAAAGGGTCAAGTCTTCTGAGAGCATGGTCAGTCCCCATATGCGTTAGGCACAGGAGGATATGAGTGCTGCACTGAAACAGATGGGAAGACATTCGATAATAACTACAGAAGTTCTTGGGATGCTTTTAGTGTGGACTTTGTAGGCAAAAGGAGCAATTGCTTAATTGACTAATGTATATGAGCTCATTGTATACAACACAGGACATAGAACAGTTAATATTTGGCTGTAATTATTATCATTCTTAATTTTGGAGGTTTCTAGTAAATAGGAGTGATGAGATCATGCTTAGAAGAGATTATTAACTATTCATTTGCTTGAATCTATAATTCCTCTTTCTTTTTCCATCAGCTCTTAAGAGCAACAGAGAGGGAAAGTCCACAGAGAGGACATCAGATCTGGCATTTGATGATGTGGCAATCCTATTATCAACTTCCTCAAAAAGATTTGTTATGCCAGTTTTGAAGTGAACACTCACCCAGTTGAGAGCTAGTTATCATTGAAGGGCTTCCCTGGTGGCTTGGAGGGTAAAGCATCCTCCCGCAATGCGGGAGACCCAGGTTCAATCCTGAGTCGGGAAGATCCCCTGGAGAAGGAAATGGCAACACACTCCAGTACTCTTGCCTGGAAAATCCCATGAAAGGAGGAGCCTGGGAAGCTGCAGTCCATGGGGTCGCAAAGAGTCGGACACGACTGAGTGACTTCACTTTCACTATCATTGAAGGAAATAACAATGATAAATAACATTATAGCTAACATTTTTAAAGTGCGTAGTGTGAGTCAAGCCCAATTCTTGGTGCTTCATCCATGTTATTACATGTCCAACCTCCACAAGAACCCTATAAAATAACTGGCCTGGAAGGTTGAATTGTTAGAAACCTCATGAACAAGACAGACCTTTAGAGAAAGGAAGGATTCCAAAAGTTGCCTACAAAGAAAAACAGGACGTCTAATAGAAAGAATGTGAGCAAAAATAGGTATTTAAATGTATTTCTGTTAAAGGTAAAGAAACCAAAGGTGAGAGAGACTAATAATTCACACAGCTGTTAAGTATTAAAGCTTGGATTCTAATACTTGAGAAGGTCTAATACATTGAGCAGATCTAACTTTGAGGTCTGTATCCTAGGACTTGAATCCAGGTTTTAAGGCTCCAGAATCCATGCTGTTAATCCTTATTTTACAGTGCTATCAGTTCAGTTCAGTTCAGTCGCTCAGTGGAGTCTGACTCTTTGCGACCCTATGAATCACAGCACGCCAGGCCTCCCTGTCCATCACCAACTCCCGGAGTTCACCCAAACTCATGTCCATTGAGTCGGTGATGCCATCCAGCCATCTCATCTTCTGTTGTCCCCTTCTCCTCCTGCCCCCAATCCCTCCCAGCATCAGGGTCTTTTCCAATGAATCAACTCTTCACATGAGGTGGCCAAAGTATTGGAGTTTCAGCTTCAGCATCAGTCCTTCCAATGAATTACAGTGCTATACATTCATACATAAAATGACTGTCTTTTTTTATGAAATACAGTAATCACTGAGTACCTGCAGGGGCTTGGTTCCAAGACCCACTGAGGATACTGAAATCTACAGACGGTCAAATCCCTTATATGTGTAATGTGATGTAGTATAGTTAGCTCTCCATATCCACAATTTATACTCCATGGATTCAACCAACCATGGATCCATTTTCCAGAGGTGAGGGATATGTGGAAACACAAGGCCAACTCTGTGTTAACAGTGAGAAACTGGCTTTCAAGGAACTTTTAGCCTACCTAGGGAAGACAGAAATCCTAGCAAGAATCGTGTCTACATTTTCCATTATTTTTAAAACTGTATTTATTTTTTTTAAAATTTTATTTTATTTTTAAACTTTACAAATTGTATTAGTTTTGCCAAATATCAAAATGAATCCGCCACAAGTATACATGGTGTTCCCCATCCCTGAACCCTCCTCCCTCCTCCCTCCCCATACATCCCTCTGGGTCGTCCCAGTGCACTAGCCCCAAGCATCCAGTATCATGCATCGAACCTGGACTGGCGACTCGTTTCATACATGATATTATACATCTTCAATGCCATTCTCCCAAATTGAAGGATAATTGCTTAAAGAATTTTGTTGCTTTCTGTCAAACCTCAACACGAATCAGCCATAGGTATACATATATCCCATGCCTTTTGAATCTCCCTCCCAATTCCCACCCCATCACACCCCTCTAGGTTGATACAGAGCCCCTGTTTGAATTTCCTGAGCCATACAGCAAATTCCTGTTGGCTATCTATTTTACATATGTAATGTAAGTTTCCAACACATTTCACCCTCTCCTCCCCTCTCCCCATGTCCATAAGTCTATTCTCTATGTCTGTTTCTCCACTGTTGCCCTGTAAATAAATTCTTCAGTGCCATTTATCTAGATTATATATATATATATATATATATATATATGCATTAGAATACAATATTTATCTTTTTCTTTCTGACTTACTTCACTTTGTATAATAGGCTCTAGGTTCATCCAGCTCATTAGAACTGACTCAAATGTGTTCCTATTTATGGCTATATGTACAATATATACAGTACTATATGTACAGTAACAATATGTACCACAACTTATTTAACCATTTGGACATCTAGGTTGCTTCCATGTTCTAGCTATTGTAAATAGTGCTGCAACAAACACCAGGATATATGTGTCTTTTTCGACCCTGGTTTCCTCAGGGTATATGCCTAGGAATGGGATTGCTGGATCATATGGTGGTTTTATTTCTAGTTTTTAAAGGAATCTCCATACCCTCATCCATAGTGGCTGTATCAATTTATATTCCCAGCAACAGTGCAAAAGCATTTCGTTTCTCCACACCCTCTCTAGCATTTATTGTTTGCAGACTTTTTGATGATGGCCATTCTGACTGGTGTGAAGTGATATTGTCATTTTGATTTGCATTTCTAAAATAATGAGTGATGTTGAGCATCTTTTCATGTTTCTTAGCCATCTGTATGTCTTTTTTGGAGAAATGTCTCTTTAGGTGTTTTTCCCACTTTTTGATTGGGTTGTTTGTTTTTCTGGTATTGAGTTGGATGAGCTGCTTGTATATTTTGAAAATTAATTTTTGTCAGTTGTTTCATTTACTATTATTTTCTCCTATTCTGAGGGTTGTCTTTCACCTTGCTTATAGTTTCCTTTGCTGTGAAAAAGCTTTTAAGTTTAATCAGGTCCCACTTGTTTACTTTTGTTTTTATTTCCATTACTCTAGGAGGTGGGTCATTGAGGATCTCACTTTGATTTATGTCATTGACTGTTCTGCCTATGTTTTCCTCTAAGAGTTTTATATTTTCTGATCTTACATTTAGGTCTTTAATCCATTTTGAGTTTATCTTTGTGTATGGTGTTAGGAAGTGTTCTAATTTCATTCTTTTACATGTAGCTATCCAGTTTTCCCAGCACCAATTATTGAAGAGGCTGTTTTTGCCCCACTGTATGTTCTTGCCTCCTTTGTCAAAAATAAGGTACCCACAGGTGCCTGGGTTTATTTTTGGGTTTTCTATCTTGTTCCATTGATCTATATTTCTGTTTTTGTGCCAATACCATACTGTCTTGATGACTGTAGCTTTGTAGTATAATCTGAAATCAGGAAGGTTGATTTCTCCAGCTCCATTCTTCTTTCTCAAGACTGCTTTGGCTATTTGGGGTCTTTTGTGTTTCCATATGAATTGTGAAATTTTTTGTTCTAGTTCTGTGAAAACTGCCATTGGTAATTTGATAGGGATCACATTGAATCTGTAGATTGTGTTTGGTAGTATAATCATTTTCACAATATTAATTCTTCCTACCCAGGAACATGGAATATCTCTCCATCTGTTTATGTCATCTTTGATTTCTTTCATCAGTGCCTTATAATTTTCTGTGTACAGTTGTTTTGGCTCCTTAGGTAAGTTTATTCCTAGATATTTAATTATTTTTGTTGCAATGGTGAATGGCATTGATTCCTTAATTTCTATTTCTGATTTTTCATTGTTAGTATATAGAAATGCAAGTATGTCTGTGTATTGATTTTGTATCCTGCAACCTTGCTAAATTCACTGATTAGCTCTAGCAATTTTCTGATACTATCTTTAGGGTTTTCTATATACAATATCATGGCATCTGCAAACAAGGAGAGCTTTACTTCTTTTCAGATCTGGGTTCCTTTTATTTATTTTTCTTCTCTGATTGATATATCTAGGACTTCCAGAACTATGTCAAATAATAGTGGTGAAAGTGGATACCCTTGTCTTGTTCCTGATCTTAGGGCGAATGTTTTCAGTTTTTCACTTGAGAATACTGTTGGCTGAGGGCTTATCATATGTGGCCTTTACTATGTTGAGGTAGGTTACTTCTATGCCCATTTTTTAAAGAGTTTTATTCATAAATGGGTGCTGAATTTTGTCAAAGTCTTTTTATGCGTCTATTGAGATTATCATATGGTTTTTTCCTTCACTTTGTTAATATGGTGTATCACATTGATTGATTTGTGTATATTGAAGAATCCTTACATTCCTGGAAAAAACCAAACTTGATCATGGTGTATAAGCTTTTTGATGTGTTGCTGAATTCTGTTAGCTAAAATTTTGTTGAGGATTTTTGCATCTATGTTCATCAGTGATAACAGCCTGTAGTTTTCTTTTTTGTGTTGTCTTTGTCTGGTTTTGGTATTAGGATGATGGTGGCCTTGTAGAATGAGTTTGGTAGTGTTCCTTCCTCTGCAATTTTTGGAAAGAGTTTTAGAGGGGTAGGCATTAGCTCTTCTCTAAATGTTTGATAGAATTCTCCTGTGAAGCCATCTGGTCCTGGGCTTTTGTTTTTTTGTGAGATTTTTGACCACAGCTTCAACTTCAGTGCTTGTAATTGGGTCATTCATAATTTCAATTTCTTCCTGGTTCAGTCTTGGAAGATTGAGCTTTTCTAAGAATCTGTCCATTTCTTCCAGGTTATCCATTTTATTGCCATATAGTTGTTCATAATATACTCTTATGATCCTTTGTATTTCTGCATTGTCTGTTGTAACTGCTCCTTTTTCATTTCTAATTTTGTTGATTTGATTCTTCTCTTTTTTTTGATGAGTCTGGCTAAAGCCTTGTCAATTGTATTTATGTTCTCAAAGAACCAGCTTTTAGTTTTATTAATCTTTACTATTGTTTCTTTCATTTCTTCTTCATTTATTTCTGCTTGGATATTTATGATTTCTTTCCTTCTACTAATTTTGGGTTTTTATTTGATCTTCTGTTTCCAGTTGTTTTAGATGTAAAGTTAGGTCGTCTATTCAATGTTTTTCTTGTTTCTTGAGGTAGGATTGTATTGCTACAAACTTCACTCTTAGCACTGCTTTTGCTGCATCCAATAGGTTTTGAGTTGTCCTGTTTTCACTGTCATTTGTTTCTAGAAATTTTTTGATTTCCCTTTTGATTTCTTCAGTAACCTGTTGGCTATGTAGAAACATGTTTAAACTCCATGTGTTTGTGTTTCTTACAGTTTTTTTCTTGTAACTGAAATCTAGTCTTACAGCATTGTAGTCGGAGAAGATGCTTGATACCATTTCAATTTTCTTAAATTTAGTGAGGTTTGATTTGTGACCCAAGATGTGGCTATCCTGGAGAATGTTCCATGTGCACTTGAGAAGAAGGTGCATTCTTCTGCGTTTGGATGGAATGTCCTGAAGATATCAATGAGATCCATCTCATCTAATGTATCCTTTAAGACTTGTGTTTCCTTATTAGTGTTCTGTTTTGGTGATCTGTCCATTGGTGTGAGTGGGGTGTTAAAGTCTCCTACTGTTATTGTGTTACTGTCAGTTTCTCCTTTTATGTCTGTCTGTTAATGTTTGTCTTATGTGTTGAGGTGCTCCTATGTTGGGTGCATAGGTATTTACAATTGTTATGTCTTCCTCTTGGATTGATCCCTTGATCATTATGTAGTGTCTTTCCTTATCTTTTGTAGTGTTCTTTATTTTAAAGTCTGTTTCGTCTGTTATGAGGATTGCTACTCCAGCTTTATTTTGCTTCCCATTTGCATGGAATAAATTTTTCCATCCTCTGACTTTCAGGCTGTATGTTTCTTTGGTCTGGAGTGTGTTTCTTGTAGACAGTATATATATGGGTCTTGTTTTTGTATTCATTCAGCCAGTCTGTCGTTTGGTTGGCACATTTAATCCATTTACATTTAAAGTAATTATTGATATATATGTTCCTGTTGCCATTTTATTGATTGTTTGGGGTTGATTTTGTAGATCTTTTGTCTTCTCTTCTATTTCTTGACTATATAAGCCCCTTTAACATTTATTGTAAAGCTGGTTTGGTGGTAATGAATTCTGTTAACTTTTGCTTGTCTGAAAACTTTTTATTTCTTCATCAATTTTGAATGAGATCCTTTCTGGGCACAGTAATCTTGGTTGCAGATTATTCTGTTTCAGAACTTTAAATATATCCTGCCATTCCCTTCTGGCCTGCAGAGTTTCTGCTGAACGATTAGCTGTTAAGCGTATGGGGTTTCCCTTGTGTGTTACTTGTTGCTTCTCCCTTGCTGCTTTTAATATTCTTTCTTTGTGTGTAGTCTTTGTTAGTTTGATTAGTATGTGTCTTAGCATGTTTCTCCTTAGGTTTATCCTGTGTGAGACTCTTTGTGCCTCTTGGACTTGACTGAATATTTCCTTTTCCATGTCGGGGAAATTTTCAACCTCTTCAAAAATTTTCTCATACCCATTCTTTTTCTCTTCTTGGACCCCTATAATTCAAATGTTGGTGCATCTGATATTTTCCCAGAGATCTCTGAGACTATCCTCAGTTCTTTGCATGTTTTTTTACTTGATTCTACTCTTCAGAAGTTGTCTCCACCGTTTTATCTTCCAGCTCACTGATTCATTCTTCTGCTTCAGATATTCTGCTATTGATTCCTTCTAGAGTATTTTTAATTTCAGTAATTGTGTGTTTGTCTCTGTATGTTTATTTTTTAATTCTTCTAGGTCTTTGTTAATTGATTATTGCATTTTCTCCATTTTGTTTTCAAGGTTTTTGATCATCTTTACTATCATTATTCTGAATTCTTTTTCAGGTAGTTTGCCTGTTTCCTCTTCATTTATTTGGATTTCTGAGTTTCTAGTTTGTTCCTTCATTTGTTTAGTATTTATCTGCCTTTTCATTATTATTTTTTTTAACTTATTGTGTTTGAGGTTTCCTTTGCCCTGGCTTCAAGGTTGAATTCTTTCTTCTTTTTGATTTCTGCCCTCCTAAGGTTGGTCACGGAGAAGGCAATGGCATCCCATTCCAGTACTTTTGCCTGGAAAATCCCATGGACAGAGGAGCTTGGTGGGCTGCAGTCCATGGGGTCACTAGAGTCGGATATGACTGAGTGACTTCCCTTTCACTTTTCACTTTCATGCATTGGAGAAGGAAATGGCAACCCACTCCAGTGTTCTTGCCTGGAGAATCCCAGGTATGGGGGAGCCTGGTGGGCTGCCGTCTATGGGGTCGCACAGAGTTGGACACGACTGAAGCCACTTAGCAGCAGCAGTAGCAAGGATGGTCCAGTGGTTTGTGTAAGCTTCATATATGGTGAGATTTGTGCTGAGTTTTTGTTTGTTTGTTTGTTTGTTTTTCCTCTGATGGGCAAGGCTGAATGAGGTGGTATTCCTGTCTGCTGATGATTGGGTTTGTATTTTTGTTTTGTTTGTTGTTTAGATGAGGTATCCTGCACAAGGTGCTACTGGTGGTTGGGTGATGCAGGATCTTATATTCAAGTAGTATCCTTTGTGTGAATTCTCACTATTTGATACTCTCCAGGGTTAGTTCTCTAGTACTCTATAGTCTTGGAGTTCATGCTCCCACTCCAAAGGCTTAGGGCTGGATCTCTGGTCAGGAATGAAGATTCCACAAGTGGTTTGTTATGGCATTAAGTGAGCTTAAAAGAAATACCCAAAAATGAGAAACCAAAGGTGAACCACTGACAAATGGCAGTTACAAAATGAGGCAAATAAAAATTAAAATAATGGATTATGAACATATACATATATACCCATAAGCATAATCAAAACAGTAGAAGAAAAATAAAGTACAATAGATTGACCCAGCAAACAAAGGAAATCAAAAATTATATTTACCAGTTAAAAACAAAACTAACTTAATCAGAAACTGGAAAACAAAACTAAAGTGAGGTGCCAAGTGGGGAATAAAGCAATGAAAACAAAAATAACAAATATGTTGAGAGGAAAGGAAAGAAAGGAAAGAAAGAAAAGAAAGAATAGATATGCAAAATTAAATATAAGTAGATGAAGATTTATATACATTAAAGATTAACTGCAAGGGGAAAAGAATAGTAGAAAAGGCAAACAAAGAAATAAATGTAGAAAAAATATAATAGGTTTAAAAAATTAAAATTAAAAAAAGGAAGAAGAAGAAAAAAAAGGAAAACTTCACAGAACTGCAAAAGCCCAATGTAGAGGCAGAGGTTTATAACAACAATAAAAATTGTGACTGAATATACACATATACATATACACCCATAAGCAAAATCAAAACAGTCCAACTAAAATAAAGTACAATAGATTGACCTGGTGAACAGAGGAAACCAAAAATTATATTTATCAGTTAAGAGCAAAACTAACTAAAGCAGAAAGTGGCAAACAAAACTAAAGCAAGGTGCCAATTGGGGAATAAAATAATGAAAATAAAACTAGCAAATATGTTGAAAGGAAAGGAAAGAAAGAAAGGAAAGAAAGAAGAGCAAAGTTAAATAGAGATAGATAAAGAAGATTTAAATACATTGAAGATTAACTGCAAGGGGAAAAAAAACAGTAGGAAAAGCAACTGAAGGAATAAATGTAGAAAAAATAATAATGGTTTTAAAAAATTAAATTTTAAAAAATTAAAACTAATATTAAAAAAAGAGTAAAGAGAAAAAAAAGGAAAAAGAAAGAAAGAAAGAAAGAAAACTCCACAGAATTGCAAAAGCCCAACATAGAGGCAGAGGTTTATAAAAACAATAAAAAATGTGACTAAGAGAAAAAAAGAATGCTCAAAACTTAATTAGATTTCATAGTGCCAATAAAATCGACAACTATAACAGAGGGGGGAAAGGGTGGAGGGAGGAAAAAAAATCCAGAAGAATCTACAGAACAAGTCAAAACATAAGAATAATAAATCTTTTTCTTGAGTCACTGCTGTTAGAGTTTTTTCTCTCGCTGGGAGTCACAGACCTCTTCACCTCCCTAGGATGCCCTCCAACACTGTGCTGGTGTCTGGACCTGCTGTGGTGGCAGCTCAGATTCTAATCTGGTCCTACTCCTGTGTGTTCTTGCCTCCAATGTCCACAGCTATCAGAACTAGTGTGTTTTCTTTTGTGGGAGAATGTCCTTTTATATATTTCAATGTCCTTATATATATTCCATAAACACAGAGTCTGCCTAGTTGATCAGGTGGATTTAATCTGCAGCTTGTACAGCTGGTGGGAAGGTTTTGGGTTTTCTTCCTTAGCCACACTGCCCCTGGGTTTCAACTGTGGTTTTATTTCCACCTCTGCATGTGGGTCATCCACTGGGGTTTGCTCCTGAGGCTTCTCTGGAGGACTTGGGTCTTCCCCAGTGAGGGCCAGGTGTGGAGGTGGTGCAGCTGCTTGGGTTGCAGGGATACTGGTAGCAACAGGTACTCAGGGGAGTTGGTGGCTAGGGCAGCAGGAAATATAGTACTCTAGAAGGTTATGGCAACCAGTATTGGGCAATACGCTGCAGTATTCTTGCCTGGAGAACCCCTTCTCTGACAGAGAAGCCTGGCAGGCCAGAGTCTACATGGTCGCAAAGAGTTTGATATGACTGAAGTGACCCTGCGTGCAAGACTATTTTTTGCCTGTGGCAGCTCTGCCCTGGTGAGAGTTGAGTATGAAGGTGGCACAGCTGCTTGGCTTGCAAGGACCCTGGCTGTGCTAAGTGTGCAGGGACACGGACTGCCTCCACTGCAGGAGTTATGGCCCTATCAGAGTCTTTTTTTGAGCCTCTTGTAGCTGGAGATCAGAAGGCCTCTTTGCCCAGTCTTTCTCCATAGCTGTGCCCATTCAGGCACTTAGAGGGCTCCCTTGCCTGGGGTCCTTCTCTGTTGTTCAGGTGTCAGGCACATGGAGGGGCCCCCCTGGCTGGAGTCCTATTCTGTAGATAGGTGTGTCAGGCCCTTAAAGGGACAGCCTGGGTGTGATCCTACTCTGTAGTTCAGTGCATCAGGCATTTGATAGGCTAGCCTGTCTATTGTTCAGCTGCCTATGCTGGCAAGTGGGGAGAGAGAGGCTATGGTGATGGCTCCACCCCCTATGCATGATCCAGCAGTATCACCTTGCTTCCGTGGCTGCCCAGCTTTCCTCCACAGTCGTTTCCCACCACAATCTCCTCCTTTACCTCCCCTTGATCCATCTCTCTGCAGTCAACAGCAGCCCTCACCCTGGGATTCCTCCACAATCCCTAAACTCCAGCTCCCAGCCGTTGTGCCTTTCAGGGAACTTGTGTCCCTGTCTGGGGTATGTATGGCTGCAGCAAGGACTGTCTGATTCTCATTCCGTTTAGGCTGCCACAGATCAGCTGTTTTACTCAGCCTTAAATGTTTCTCCTCTGACTCAGACAATTGCCCCAGTGTGAGGATCGGACCCCTGCTTCAGTTCCCCCACCCGCCAAGGGCAGGTCCAGTCCTACTAACACTTCTGTTTTCCCCCTAGTTCCTTCATCCTACCAAGTTTTGGGTGGCTTTATATATTCTTTCCCACTGCTCAGTTACTCCTGTCTGCTCTCAGCTGGTGTTTTGCATGCACATATGTATCTGAAGGTGTATTCCTGATGTATCCGTAGAGAGAGACGTACTCCACACCCACCTACTCCTCTGCCATCTTGTTCTCTACATTTTTGCATTCTTATCAAATTCAGTGAAAGAAAAGAAAAAGAATATAGCATTCACAGAACACAGTGCAGATCATGTATAATGTTTTTTTTAAATGCCTTGATTGAAATATCACCCACTCATTTAATATGGTTTTTAGTATATAGCCCATGGAATTTTCCAGGTAAGAATACCGAGGGGAGTGCCATTTCCTACTCCAGGGGAATCTTTCTGACCCAAGGATCAAAACTGCATCTCTGTGTCTCCTGCATTGGCAGGTGGATTCTTTACCACTAGGACCCCCTGGGAAGCCCTGAATTTATAGTGTGTATTCGTAGAGTTGTGCAATTATAATCACAATCCAATTTTAGAATTTTCATCAGCCCTCCATTCCAAATCCTAAGCCCATTAGCAATCACTCCCTATCCTACCACGCTGTGCACCACAGGCGACCACTAATTTCTTTATCTACAGATTTCCCTATTCCAGACATTTCAAATAGATAAAATCATGAAATATGTGGTCTTTTGTGACTGGATTCTTTCACCTAGCATAATATTTTCAATGTTTATCCAAGTTGTAACTGGCATGAGTACTTCATTTTATTTTTATTGCTGAATAATATTCCACAGTATGGATATACAATGTATTATTTATTCATTCATCTAATTAATAAATTTGACTTGTTTCTACTTTTTGTTTGATATGAATAATGCTTATATGAACATCCCTGCAAGTTTTTATGTGAACATATATTTACATATCTTAGAGTGGATAGTTTTTTGTTTTTTTTTCGTGTCTCATTGCCCTGGCTAGAACCTCCATTAAAATGTGGAATAGAAGTGGGTAGAGAAGTAACTTCATTTTTCTCCTGATCTTAAGGAGGATGCATTCAGTGTTTCACCATTCTGTATAATGTTAGCTGTGGATTTATTTATTGTAGGTGTCTTTTGTAGATGAGGCTGAGGAACTTTATGTCTATTCCTGGTTGGTTGTGTAATTTTTATTTTTTTCATTAATTATGAAACAGTATTGAATTTTGAAAAAAATTTTTTCTTCATCTATTAGATCTCTTGTACTTTATTATACTATGGCTTTTGTACTTTATTATATTGATATGTGTGTTATATTAATTGATTTTTGAATATTAAATTAACCTTGGATTCTTGCAATCGTTCCATTTGGTATAGTGTATAATCATATCTTTATGTTTAGATTTGGCTTGATAATAATATCTTGAGGATTTTTGCATTCATGTCCCTGATGGTCTGTAGTTTTATATTCTTTGGGTGATTATCTTAGTCTGTTGGGTTATCATAACAAAATACCACAGACTATGTGGCTTAAATAGAAATTTATTTTTCAGAGTTCTATAGATTGAGAAGTCCAAAATCAAGCTGACTGATTCAATTACTGATGAGAGCTGTCTTCCTGGCTTGCAGATTACCAGTTTGTCTTCACATGGCCTTTCCTCTGAGTGTGTGGAGGGGAGAGAAAGGAGAATGGAGGGGGAGAGAGAGAGACTTCATTTAACCTTAATTACCTCTTAAAGGTCCAGTTTCCAAAACTTAGGGGTAGAGAATTTGGGGAGGACACAGTATGGTTTATAGCAGTGATATATTTGTCTGGCTTTGGTATTAGAGTAATAGTAATAGTAGCCTCATATAATAAGCTGGGCAGTGTTCCTTGCTCTTCTGTTTTGGGGAAGAGATTGTGAAGCGTGCTATTAATTCTCCTTTAAATGTTGGTACATGTTTTTCTTGCTGCTTTAAAGCTTTTGTCTTTGTTTTTTCAACATTTTTATTATGATATGTTTGGGTGGGGATTTCTTTGTGTTTACCTAACCTGGAGTTCATTGAGCTCTTGGGTATGTTAATTAGTACTTTCCATTAAATTTAGAATGTTGCTATCATTATTACTTGATAATTTTTCTGCTTTTTTTTCTTTCCTCTCCTCTCCTCTCCTTTCTTCTCTTCCTGTTTTATCTCTTGTTATGCATATGTTGTTGCACTTACTGGTGTCCCTCGTTTCTCTGATGTTACTCATTTTTTAATCTCTCTCCTTCAGATTGCATCATCTCTATTGATCTGTAGTGAAGTTCACTGATGCTTTCTTCTGCTAGTTTAAATCTATTGTTGACCCCTTCAATGAAATTTTCATCTCAGTTGTATTTTTCAACTTCAAAATTTCCATTTTTTAAATCATTTATTTCTGTATTGATGATATTTTCTATTTGATAAGACACTGTCATCACATTTTCCTTTACTTCTTTAAGCAAGGATTCTTTTGGTTCTTTGAACATATTTATAATAGCTGCTTTGAAGTCTTTGTCTACTATGTCTAACATGTGGGATCATTCAAAGGTAATTTCTGTTCCTTGCTTTTGTTTCTTATATGTAAGTCATGGTTTCCTATATGTAAGTCACGGTTTCCTATTTTTTTGCATACAGTCTATGTTTCTGTTGAATATTGGACATTTAAAATAATATAGAAACTTTTCTCCTGGAGAAATAACCAGATATTTCTGTTTTATGTCTGCCTCTTGCCTCTGAAAAAAATCTCTGTACACTGCTTCAGAGCTGTGTGTGCATGGAGACAGTGACTCACTTTTCTTGGAATGACACCCTGACTTCACTGGGCTGGGGCAGCTGGTCTTAGCTTGTCTTTCCTGTCCCTTTACATTTAGCTTCTGAGCCTATTATCTCTGTTAAACCTTAGAACCACCTATGAGTAAGGTAGCAAATATCAGAGCCAGGCTTTAAATCCAGACATTTGACACCATTCCTTGCTTTGTGGCAAGTGCTTAATAATATTTGTTAACTAAATTAATGGACCCCTAAAATCAAGCAATACATATTTAGAAAAAAAGAACTTGTCAAGAAGGATGTTAAAATAAAGGCTATTATGGTTGGGTTGAGAGATATCATAGAGGATTTTTTTTTAAATTTTGCTATTATAGAATAAAATGAATGTCTTAGAAATTGCAGAATTATCAAACTTTGCACCTAAACTATTGGCCTTTATGACCAAGATATGCTGTACAGTCAATTTTTCAGATCCTTAAATAGTACTTAGTATGTTTTAGTTTTATAGTATGTGGAGCAATAGCTCAGAAAGGGGCAATTTCTGAGGAAAGATAAAGCAGTGAAGAGGAGCTTCAGGGGTGTGAATGGAAAGGTAACTGCAGAAATGATCAAAGGAAACTTTAGTGGCTAAAAAAAAACCCAAGTGTCTGATCCCAGAACTACATCAACAAGGACGGGACCTGGAGAACTGGCATTTTCGTTATTTCTGGTGGATAATCCCAGCCTTGATGGTGTCTCAAGCACAGGACAAGTCAAGTGTATTTCTCTGATTATATTCTCTTTTGAAAAAAAATGGCTAAGATGGTGGAAAAAAGGAAACATTTTGCACTCTGATGATTTCTGTGCATCTCTGATGGTTTTTCTTTATGCTTCCTTCTATCCATTCTTTTACAAGAACTCTGGTTATGCCTGTTAACACCTGAAGTCAGATCCCAGGATCTGTGATTATAAGTCTGTCTTGTCTGGCTCCTCCAGAGCAGTTAACCTTTCTCTTTGGGCTAAAATAACTGAAATGCTGTAATATCAGAGCAATGAAACCTAGTTAGACCTGGGCATGAGAATGCTGCCTACATTGAATTAAAGCCTTAAAAAGCAGCCAGGTTGTTTTAACTCAGTTCATCTCCAAAGACAAGTAGTAATGTCTGACAGATGGAAATAGTCTAATTTGGTAGGTGAAAACATTTCTAAGACTCATGGACTATATTACAAATGCTGTTAGTTGAAACTCTTATATGACTCAGAACTGTATTCTCCTGTACAATATCATTTAGAAGGCCCAAAAGAGCATTTTAAAAAATGAAATGGAACAGAAAATCTGCCCCAGATAACTGTTGCTAAGTTTGCTGATGTCATTTAGAGATCATTTTGTTACTTACCTCTAGTGGGTTAAAAGCATTGCAAAGGTTTTTTTCCTGCCCTCAGCATATCTTTAAGTGACAGGCACAGATGTTTGCTTTCACTTCCTAGCATCCTCACCCTGGGCAGTCATTGTCTAAGCACTGGAGTTTCAGTCATCACATGAATGATTACAAAATACACATCCACATCCACTGTCCTTTTGCCATCTCTAGTGCTCCTGTGGGTCATTGGATAATTAGATATTTGAAAAGCACCTTGACATAAGAGCTATAAATAATTCCTTTCTCCAATTTTAGAAAGTTCCATGGGAGGAAGGGTCATTGGAAAAATCCTTGGATCACCCTGCCTAAAATACTGGTATTTGTTTGTCTTAGAGTAATTCAAGGAGAGGGAAGATGATGTAATGGAAATAGATCCTGATAGTAGAATGGGTATCCAGTCTAATCCAGTCACTGATTACCTGTTTAAGTTCTGAGCAGCCCATTCTCCTCATGAACACATATATGCAGAATAAGTATTGAAGTTGATATTTAAGACGGTTTTTGAATATTCTGTGAACACTTGTTTTTACCTTTGTGTTCCTTTCTTTTAGTGTCTTAGGGCTATCCTAGTATTTCACTAGGTAAGTGGCTCCTCTGACTTTGTAGAGAATGCAGAGAGCCTGGTATGAATACTTAAACATTTGATAATTCAAGTTTTTCATTAAGGGAGAGAAGTTGATGTGGCATACCAAGGCAGAAAATAGATAAAAGAATTGGTGTCCCAGGAAGCATCTGAAATATACAGTTTAAAACATTAGCTCATTGCCTAGAATTATTTTTTTAATTGAAATGTTGATATACATACTGTGCTAGTTTCAGGTGTACTACATAGTGATTTGACCTTTGTATATACACTATGAAATAAGTAACACAATAAGTCTTATAGCCATCTATTTCCATACAGAGTTATTGTATTACTATTGACCATATTCCTTATGCTATGTATTACATCCTCATACCTGATTTATTGTATATCTAGAGGCTAATAGCTCTTAATCTCTTTTACCTATCCCACACTCCCATGCATATCCCCTCTGGTAACCACCTTTGTTTTCTGTGTCTATGAGTCTGTTTTCATTTGTTTTTTTAGATCCCACCTGTGAGATCATATGATATTTGTCTTTCCCTCTCCAATGTATTTCACTTAGCATAATATTCTCTAGATCCACTCATGTTGTCAAAAATGGCAAGACTTCCTTTTTATGGCTGGGTAATGTTTCATGGTATGTATATATATACATACATACCATGAATATACACACATATATACATATATGTATATACCTTCTCTATCCATTCATCAATCAGTGGACGCTGAGGCTGTTTCCATATTTTGGCTACCACAAATAATACAGTGAATGTGGGTGTTCATATATGTTTTTGAATTAATGTTTTTGTTTTCTTTGGATAAATACCCAGAAATGAAATTACTGGATCATGTGACAGTCCGTTTTTAATTTCTTGAGGAAATTTCTGTACTGTGTTTTATAGTGGCTGAACCAATTTACAATTTTCTTCTAGTTCTGTGAAAAATTCCATTGTTATTTTGATAAGGATTGCATTGAATCTGTAGGTGGCCTTGAATACTATGGTCATTTAACAGTATTCATTGTTCTAAACTGTGAGCACAGTATATCTTTCCATTTGTTTGCTGCTTTTAAGATTCTCTTGTTTTTAATTTTTGCTATATGCCGAGAGGAGCTACCCCACGTCTGAGGTCAGGGGCGGAAGCCGGGAGGACCCCATGCCCAAAAGGCAGAGGCCAAGAGGAGTTACCCCACGTCTGAGGTCAGGGGCAGTGGCCGGGAGTGCCAGACTGCGATGGCGCAGGAACGGCTGAGAGGAGCTACCCGAGTCCGAGGTCAGGGGCAGCGACGAGAGGAGTTACCCCGCGTCCGAGGTCAGGG
>NW_011494711.1:8125756-8127903 GCF_000754665.1 Bison bison bison
TATCTTCTACAAGTATGGTTTCAAGTCTTATGTTTAAATCTTTAATTTTGAGTTTATTTTTCTGTATAAGGTAAGAAAGTAGTCCAGTCTAACTCTTTTGTAATAGCTATCCAGTTTTCCCAATACCATTTACTGAAGAGATTGTCTCTTCCCAATTGTATATTCTTACTCCCCTTTGTCATAGATTAATTGCCCATATGAAGAGTGGGTTCATTTATGGGCTTTCTAGCCTTCCATTGAACAAAAATGTGTCTATTTTTGTTTTGATTACTGCAGCTTTGTAGTATAGTTTGAAATCAAGGAGCATGGTACCTCCAGCCTCTGTTCTTTTTCAAAATTGTTTTTGCTATTCAGAGTTTTTTGTGTTTCCATATGCATTTTAGAATTATTTTCTTCTAGTTCTGTGAAAAATTCCATTGTTATTTTGATAAGGATTGCACTGAATCTGTAGGTGGCCTTGAATACTATGGTCATTTTAACAGTATTCATTGTTCTAAACTGTGAGCACAGTATATCTTTCCATTTGTTTGCTGCTTTTAAGATTCTCTTGTTTTTAATTTTTGCTATATGCCGAGAGGAGCTACCCCACATCTGAGGTCAGGGGCAGAAGCCGGGAGGACCCCATGCCTGAAAGGCAGAGGCCAAGAGGAGTTACCCCACGTCTGAGGTCAGGGGCAGTGGCCGGGAGTGCCAGACTGCGATGGCGCAGGAACCGCTGAGAGGAGCTACCCGACGTCGGAGGTCAGGGGCAGCGACGAGAGGAGTTACCCTGAGTCCGAGGTCAGGGGCGGCGGGCGGGAGGAGCTACCCCACGCCCCCACGCCCCCACGCCCAAGGCTGGGGGCGGTGGCCGGGAGGAGCAAGCCCACGCCATCGCCGCGCGAGCATAGGAGGGCTTAGAGGAGCTATCCCACGTTGAAGGTCAGGAAAGGCGGCGGTGAGGAGATACCCCTCGTCCAAGGTAAGGAGCATTGGCTGTGCTTTGCTGGAGCAGCCGTGAAGAGATACCCCACGCCCAAGGTAACAGAAACCCAAGTAAGACGGTAGGCGTTGCAATAGGGCATCAGAGGGCAGACACACTGAAACCATACTCACAGAAAACTAGTCAATCTGATCACACTAGGACCACAGCCTTGTCTACCTCAATGAAACTAAGACATGCCTAAGGGGCAACCCAAGATGGATGGGTCATGGTGGAGAGATCTGACAGGATGTGGTCCACTGGAGAAGGGAATGGCAAACCACTTCAGTATTCTTGCCTTGAGAACCCTATGAACAGTATGAAAAGGCAAAATGATAGGATACTGAAAGAGAAACACCCCAGGTCAGTAGGTGCCCAATATGCTACTGGAGATCAGTGGAGAAATAACTCCAGAAAGAATGAAGGGATGGAGCCAAAGCAAAAACAATACCCAGCTGTGGATGTGACTGGTGATAGAAGCAAGGTCTGATTCTGTAAAGAGCAATATTGCATAGGAACCTGGAATGTCAGGTCCATGAATCAAGGCAAATTGGAAGTAGTCAAACAAGAGATGGTAAGAGTGAATGTCGACATTCTAGGAATCAGCGAACTGAAATGGACTGGAATGGGTGAGTTTAACTCAGATGACCATTATATCTACTACTGCGGGCAGGAATCCCTCAGAAGAAATGGAGTAGCCATCATGGGCAACAAAAGAGTCTGAAATGCAGTACTTGGATGCAATCTCAAAAATGACAGAATGATCTCTGTTCGTTTCCAAGGCAAACCATTCAATATCACAGTAATCCAAGTCTATGCCCCAACCAGTAATGCTGAAGAAGCTGAAGTTGAATGGTTCTATGAAGACCTACAAGACCTTTTAGAACTAACACCTAAAAAAGATGTCCTTTTCATTACAGGGGACTGGAACGCAAAAGTAGGAAGTCAAGAAACACCTGAAGTAACAGGCAAATTTGGCCTTGGAATACGGAATGAAGCAGGGCAAAGACTAATGGAGTTTTGCCAAGAAAATGCACTGGTCATAATAAACACCCTCTTCCAACAACATAAGAGAAGACTCTATACATGGACATCACCAGATGGTCAACACTGAAATCAGATTGATTATATTCTTTGCAGCCAAAGATGGAGAAGCTCTATACAGTCAGCAAAAACAAGAACCAGG
>NW_011494711.1:8128799-8129312 GCF_000754665.1 Bison bison bison
TAGTAAAATAATGCTCAAAATTCTCCTAGCCAGGCTTCAGCAATATGTGAACCGTGAACTTCCTGATGTTCAAGCTGGTTTTAGAAAATGCAGAGGAACCAGAGATCAAATTGCCAACATCCACTGGATCATGGAAAAAGCAAGAGAGTTCCAGAAAAACTTCTATTTCTGCTTTATTGACTACGCCAAAGCCTTTGACTGTGTGGATCACAATAAACTTTGGAAAATTCTGAAAGACATGGAAATACCAGACCACCTGATCTGCCTCTTGAGAAATTTGTATGCAGGTCAGGAAGCAACAGTTAGAACTGGACATGGAACAACAGACTGGTTCCAAATAGGAAAAGGAGTATGTCAAGGCTGTATATTGTCTGTCACCCTCTTTATTTAACTTATATGCAGAGTACATCTTGAGAAACACTGGACTGGAAGAAACACAAGCTGGAATCAAGATTGCCGGGAAAAATATCAATAACCTCAGATATGCAGATGACACCACCCTTATGGCAGAAA
>NW_011494711.1:8129436-8155620 GCF_000754665.1 Bison bison bison
ACGGCAGGGAGATCCAACCAGTCCATTCTAAAGGAGATCAGCCCTGGGATTTCTTTGGAAGGAATGATGCTGAAGCTGAAACTCCAGTACTTTGGCCACCTCATGCGAAGAGTTGACTCATTGGAAAAGACTCTGATGCTGGGAGGTATTGGGGGCAGGAGGAGAAGGGGACAACAGAGGATGAGATGGCTGGATGGCATCACTGACTTGATGGACATGCTGCTAAGTCACTTAAGTCGTGTCCGACTCTGTGCGACCCCATAGATGGAAGCCCACCAGGCTCTACCGTCCCTGGGATTCTCCAGGCAAGAACACTGGAGTGGGTTGCCATTTCCTTCTCCAGTGCATGAAGGTGAAAAGTGAAAGTGAAGTCACTCAGTTGTGTCCGACTCATCGTGACCCCATGGACTGAAGCCTCCCAGGCTCCTCCGTCCATGGGATTTTCCAGGCAAGAGTACTGGAGTGGGTTGCTATTGCCTTCTCCAGATCCTACTATATATCACAATTTAAAAATAAATTAAAAAAAAAGGATGGAGGGATGTGACCCCTGCTCTCTAGAAGGTCATGCTCCAGGAGGCTGTCAGGCCAACTATGACTAACAATATAATCAGGGTAGTAGAGAGGTCAGAAAAGCCTGATAACTTCCTCATTTTAAAAAACACGGAAGGGACTTGAGTCTGGACACGATGGACATGAGTCTGGGTGAACTCTGGGAGTTGGTGATGGACAGGGAGGCCTGGCGTGCTGTGATTTATGGGGTCGCAAAGAGTCAGACACGACTGAGCGACTGATCTGATCTGATCTGATCTGATATTAATTATAATGTGTCTTGATGTAGGCCTCTTTGGGTTAATTGGAGGTTGCATGTGTCCTTCCTCAGGTTAAGAAAGTTTTCAGCTATTATTTTTTCAAGTAAGTTTTCTGTCCCTTTCTTTCTCTTCTCCTCTGACCCCTATAATGAGAATACTAATGCAGTTGATGTTGTCCAAGAGGTCTGTTAAACTATACTCATTTTTAAAAATTCTTTTTTTCCCCTTTTTTTCTGTTTAGGTTGGATTATTTCTGCTACACTGTCTTCCAGTCTGCTGATCATTTTCTCTGTATCATCTAACCTATGTGTACTTATATATTCTTTCTAGTGTACTTTTAATTCTAAGTATTGTATTCTTTAGCTCATTTTGATTCTTCTTTATATTTTCTAACTCTGTTGATATTCTCACCATGTTCAATCATTTTCTTCCAAATTTGGTGAACTTCTTTATGATCATTACCTTGAACTCTTTATTGGGTAGATTGCTTATCTCCACTTCATTTAGTTCTACTTTTGAGGTTGTGTCGTGTTCCTTTGTTTTCAATATATCCCTCTATCATCATTTTGTCTAAGTCTCTGATTCTATGTGTTAGGTAGATTAGTTACATTTCCCAGTCTTGGAGATGTGGCCTTATGTAGGAGGTATCTTATGGGACCCAGCAGTATGTTCCCCTCTGGTCATCAGAGCTGTATGCTGTAGTGGTGCCCCTAGTGTTGGCTATGTGTACCCATCTATAGCAAGGTCAACTACTTTGAGTGCACCGGTAGGTTAAGCTGGCCACCAGCGATTTGGCTACGAGGCCATGCCATACATGGTAGCTACGGACCTGCTGGAACATGGAGTGGGCTTGTTGTGTGGTTGGCTGCATGGCTTCAAGTGGTATAAAGCTGGGTGATGACCTGCTGGTGGGCAGAACAGGCCCAAATACAACTGCTGTATCACTCAATGTGGGGCTTGGAGCCGGTGCTGGTCTTCTTGCAGGTAGAATTAGGTTCCCAGTGCTTTAGGCTTGAAGGAAGATTCTCAAATAGAACTTGCCAGTATAGGTGTCATCATAGTAGAACAAGATCCCCAAAGTGGTTACCAATGTTGTCTCTGTCCCAAAGGGGTCCAAGTTGCCTCCTGCCTTTCTGGGAAGCTTGCCAGAATCAGCAAGAGTCTTAACAGGATCCTTTCAAACCCTGGCTCTGGGCTCGGACTTGTAGTATGTGAAATTTTGTGTACCCCTTAACTGCAAAGTGTTTGTTTCCTGTAGCCCTCTGGCTTTTCAGAACATAAGCTCCACTGGTTTTCAAATTCTGATGTTCTGGGGACTTGTCTTCCTTGTACAGATTTCCCAAACTGGGGAGCCTGAGATGGGACTTGAACTCCTCTCTCCTTGGGAAAGACTGTCATAGTTGTGATATCCCTCGCATTTAAGGGTTCCCAGCCCAGGACTGTGGATCTTGACCTACTCCATCTCTGCCTCTTCTATCATTCCAGTTATGGTTTCTTCTTTACATCTTTAGATGTAGAAACTATTTTCTGCTAGTCTTCAGGGCATCCTCATAGATTGTTGCTCTGTAAGTAGTTGTAATTTTAGTGTGTCCATGGGAGGACACAGTAAATTGTTCAACTAAAGATGTTGAACTCACTAGTTCAACATTTTTCTACTCTGCCATTTTGGCCCCCTCCTGAAATTCTCGAATGTATAGCAATTCTCCACCACAAGGCCTATTGCTAACAGAAGACCAGCAGAAATATGCATTCATGGATGGGGAAAAACAATAATTAAGGTAATGAGCCCTGAAGTCAGACATATCTAGGAGCTCTAGTAGCATAATTGGTTGCCATATGGTACTTATAATAAGTCAGACAGATCTGAGTTTGTGACTCCAGTTTGCCATTTACTAACTTTGTGTCTTTAGGAAAATTTACTACCCTCTCTAAGCCTCAGTTGCCTTATTTGTAAAATGGGGATATGTCAAAATTAATCTCAGGTGATTAATGTGAAAATTATGTATGCAAAATGTGCTTAATGCAAAGTCTGGCAAATGGAAAGTTCACAATGTGCATTAGCTATCATTCCCATTTGTATTAGTAAGGTCATAGGGTGATGAAATTTAGGTTTAATTTATGAATTATTTAATAAATACTTATTACAGCATGCTGCTGCTGCTAAGTCGCTTCAGTCGTGTCCAACTCTGTGTGACCCCATAGACAGCAGCCCACCAAGCTCCCCTGTCCCTGGGATTCTCCAGGCAAGAACACTGGAGTGGGTTGCCATTCCCTTCTCCAATGCATGAAAGTGGAAAGTGAAAGTGAAGTCGCTTAGTCGTGTCCGATTCTTAGCGACCTCATAGACTGCAGCCTTCCAGGCTCCTCCATCCATGGGATTTTCCAGGCAGGAGTACTGGAGTGGGGTGCCACTGCCTTCTCCTATTATAGCATAGTATACATATAAAGAAGTGCAAGGAATTGTTTTATTTCTCAAAAAACTTAAAATCCTATTTGAGACAAAATGGTCACCTCTTATGTTGCTGGGTGTAGGGCTTGCAGATTTTGTGTTATTGGATAGCAATTTAAAAAGACACCGTATTCAAGGCTGTAGTTCTTGTATTTTGTCATTGGAACAAAATACAACAAAGTAGTATTTCCCAGTTATTGACTAATTTTAGCCAAAGACTTATGAATACTGTTATGATGAAAGATATGTTTAAAAATTATATTATGAAAAATGTATGGCTAACCATGGGCTTCCTGGGTAGCTCAGCTGGTAAAGAATCCACCTGCAATGCAGGAGACCCCAGTTTGATTGACGGTTGGGAAGTTCCCCAGGAGAAGGGATAGGCTACCCACTCCAGTATTCTTGGGCTTCCCTGATGGCTCAGAGGTAAAGAATCCACCTGCAATGTGGGAGACCTTAGTTCGATCCTGGGTTGGGAAGATCTTCTGGAGGAGGGCATGGCAATCGGGCCTTGACTGGAGAATCCCCATGGACAGAGGAGCAGGAGCCCCACAGGCTACAGTCCATGGGGTTGCAAAGAGCCGAACATAACTGAGCAACTAAGCACATGGCTAACTATATTTTAATTACATTAACAAAATTACTAAACCATGGTGAGAAGTGCTCTAGTTTAAAAAGTACATGCAATTGGATTTCATTTCAAAGATTGCTATTTATGTAATAATAATAGTCCTTAAAGTTCAAGCCTTAGAAAAATTAAGCTCAGTTATAAAAGTATTTCTTAACTGGATCATTTTGGGACTTCAGGTCCTTGATTCACATGTAGTTTTGCATTGGGGTTCTCAGTGTGTGTGACTATCAGGCACCTGACAAAGATGGATTAGGTCCAGATCCAACCAGACGCTTAGTGGCAGATGGCTCCCCGTGCACTTACTCCAAACTTGGAATGTGTAAGAAGCTAAATGCTCAGAGGCTGAAACCTAATCCATTACGAGCATATGTGTACTGAGTTTGGGGGGATCTGGCCACCAAGAGCAGTGTTGTGTACCTAATCCTGAAGGAGGATATGTGGACTAGCATGACCTCAAAGTATCAAAATCTATCTGTCCTAGGCCTCTATTTGGTTTCCGAAGAGAATGGAACCTTATTCTTGGGGGCTCTGAGGACACAGTCCAATTTATTTCCATTCAGTTCATTTATTTGCCAAATGCCTTACTAACAGGTTTTAATCAGTTTCTTCCAAACCCGAAGGGGGTGGGGGCAGATTCTCCTATTTATTCTGGTTGGAGAAACTCTCCCTAAGAACCTTAATGTCAGAGAGAAAATCACTGTTTTCCAGAACAAAGAAATTCTAGTTGACCATTTTGACCAGCCTTGCACTCAGTAGTATGCACAGATTCTCAAACATTTCTCCTGTGAGATGTATCTCAGAAATGTGCTCACTGACCCTGAATCTAGCTAGCATCTCCTCTAGTTGCCCTCCAAGATTCAATTCAACCAGTCTCCCCGATTCAGAGAGCCTTGTCTCAGGGGTTTCCTTTAGTGAGAAGTTCCCTTATCTCTGAGATTCTAGTAAAAAAGACCCTGAGGAGGCTAGAAAAGGATCTTTTAGCCAAGACAATCAACATATATTCAGAGTGTTTATTATATAAATGTTCTATGTCTTAAAAATTTGACTATTTGCTCATAGGATTTATAGTCTAGTGGAGAAGGCTAGGTCCTTTCCTTAAGTATAGATTATGGATAGAAGAAGTTATTTCCTTCTGGCCTACTTTCTCAGTAGTGGCCCTATCAACATTTTGGACCCTGCAATTTTTGCTGTGTGGAGTTGTACTTTGCTTTATCTGATGTTTACCAGCATTTCTGTTTACTACTTACTAGATGGCAGTACCAACAAATGGATTCCAGACGTTACCAAATGTCTCTTGGGGTCCAAGTCATCTCCAGATGAGAATCGCTTCTATAAGTCCATGCATCCTACTCTTTGGGCACCTCTAAAGTCACATAGGAAGGAGTAGTTTCTCAGTTTTCATTCAAGGATCAGGGTCCACTTATCTCATAAGCCATGATTAGAATAGTTTGAATATGTCATCGTGGCTCTAGAACAGCTTTCCCCAAGCAGATGTCCCATAAACTTTCTCTAGAATGTTAACTGGTGCATGGTTAACAGCAATGACTCCCAATGTCAAATACGCCTGACATGTGCGTGGTCAGTCACTTCAGTCATGTCTGACTCTTTGCAACCCCATGGACCGTAGCCCACCACATTCCTCTGTCCATGGGATTTTCCTTGCAAGAATACTGGAGTGGGTTGCCATGCTTTCATCCAGGGGATCTTCCTGACTCAGGAATCGAACTCACGTCTCCTGTGTCTCCTGCAGTGCAGGTGGATTCTTTACCACTGAGCCACTGGGGAAACCCCATGCCTGACACATGTTGGATTAAACAAAGTTAATCAGATTTGTTTACTGCAGGGCTTTTCATCACCTTTTAAATGCTCATATCAATTAGAACTCTCTGCAAGAGGATATAGTACTCAGCATTTCCAAACTTATTTCAACAAGCATTCCTTTTTCATAACATGCTAATTGATGGCCTTGAGAATACAGTTCTGAAGGATACTTTTTGGAAAATGGTACCCAAGGATATTCAACATTAGCTCCAGCTTTCACTGGAGCTTTTTTGGCCAAAGAAGAAGTTCCTTCTAAGTCATTTAAAGGCAACTTAGCAGCAGGTGGAAGCCATGGGAGGTAGAGCAGCAAAGGGGTATAGCTTTGGGGTCAGTCTGTCTCTTTTCAGATCACAGCTTTACCACATACCAGTTCTGTGTTCTTGGGCAGGTTTGAAGTATCTGTGCCTCAGTTTTTATCTGAAGTTATAAATAGTGCTACTCCAGTAGTCTTTAGTTAGGGCTTAAATGAGGATTAAATCAGTAAATATATAGCATTTAGAAGATCACTTAACATATAATAAGTGCCCCATTAAGGGGCTTCCCAGCTAACTCAAATGGTAAAGAATCTGCCTACAATGCAGGAAACCTGTGTTTGATTCCTGGGCTGGGAAGATCCTCTGTAGAAGGAAATGGCAACCCACTCCAATATTCTTGTCTGGAGAAACCCATAGACAGAGGAGCCTGGCAGGTTACAGTCCATGAGGTAGCAAAGAGTTGGACACAACTGAGCGACTAATACACATCACAAAATCTAGCTACTGTCTTTATTTATTATTAGACCTATAGTGAGTCCAGAACTCAGATGAGTTCTGTGAGGCTGTCTTGATTATGGACAGAACTGCTCTAACCCACTGAAAGTCTGTTTACCCAAGGCTTTGCAACATGGGGCAATTTCCCACGTGCATGAAAGAACTAAAAAACAATCTTGGCTGAAAGTACTTAACTACTATTTCAGATACAGAAAGATCCAAAACAGACTGGTTGAGGAGTGATTTTCCTTTCGTTCCTCATTCTGATATGTTCAGAGCATTGGTTTTAAACATTAACTTTAATTCTCTGCAATTGGCCTTTTGCTATGAAAGGATAAGGCTACAACTGAGATGGGCTTTGATTTTCAGAAATCTAGCCCCCAAATCCTTATAGAATCACAGAAGGTGATGAGGTGTTGAATGAAAAAAGAGGGTGAAAATAACTGGTGACATAGGGAGCTACTTTCAAGCTCTAGTTTTCTCTAATAGAGGAAGCCTTAGGTGAAGAGGTGGCAATTACCTATTTAACTCCCTGAGTTTGAAGTACTCTGTTATAACTAGGGCCATTGAACCACCAACTGTACATTTAAGCCTCATGCAGATTTTAAGGGGCTTTTCTACTGGCTTAGATGGTAAAGAATCTGTCTGAAATCAGGAGATCCGGGTTTGATCCCTGGGTCAGGAAGATCCCCTGAAGAAGGGAATGGCTACCCACTCCAGTATTCATGATTGGATAATTCCATGGACAGAGGAGCCTGTCAGAACCTAGACAGTGTATTAAAAAAGTAGAGACATCACTTTGCCAACAAAGGCTCATACAGTCAAAGTTACAATTTTTTTATCCAGTCATGATTGGATATGAGAGTTGGATCATAAATACTGAGTGCCAAAGAATCGATGCTTTTGAATTGTGGTGTTGGAGAAGACTCTTGAGAGTTCTTTGGACTGCAAGGAGATCAAGCCAGTCAATCCTAAAGAAAATCAACCCTAAATATTCATTGGAAGGACTGATGCTGATGCTGAAGCTCCAATACTTTGGCCACCTGATGTGAAGAACCAATTCATTGGAAAAGATCCTGATGCTGGGAAAGATTGAAGGCAAAAGAAGAAAAGAGCGGCAGAGGATGAGATGGTTAGATAGCATCACTGACTCAATGGACGTGAATCTGAGCAAACTGCAGGAAATAGTGAAGGACAGGGAAGCCTAGTGTGCTGCATCCCATGGGGTCACAAAGAGCCGAACACGACTGAGTGAATGAACAACAACAGATTTTAGGATCACTTGTGTCCTTAGAAGTTCTTGTATTTAGGAATCTTAGACCAGTAGATTGATGGCTCTCTATCTCTCTGGAGGTCCTGTCCTTCTCCTCTGTTAATAGTATCTGAATTTTGTTGTGTATATTTGTGATCTGGTCCCTCCTTTACATCGAGTTTTCCAGTAACTTATCCTATTTCTTCTTCCCACCAAAACCACATCCCTGTCATTAGTTCCTTTAGGAGCTACACATTTCCTCTGGGGCAAGGGTCCTGCTTTCTCTACTGTAAAGTCTCCTTGAACTAGTTCATGAGTTCTGAAAGGGTCGGATATTCTGATAAGCTTATTAAAGCCAAGGCATTTCTATCTAACTTATCTTGTTCAGGTATGCTTAGATATTTAAAATACTCAAGACCTCAATTGAGGTACCAGGGACAGCCTGATGCAAGAGGTGCATTTGGGCATTTTGGTTCCATGGTTTTTCTTCATGTTCCATGTGTTTGGTCATCCCTGGCCAACACATGGAGCCTGTCAATTGTTGTAACTCATGGAGTTCTTCTTCTGTACTTTTGTCCAGTAATTGTCTCTACCTTATATCTGGAATGAACTTCATTAACACTCCCCTCCTTTATTCCTTTCTATTTTCACTTTATCCTGGAAACAAGGTAGCAGAATATAATACAGAAAACCATTAATTCATACCTAATCTACTCTGAAAAATAGTTCGGAGTATCTCATTTTGTGGCTAAAGAACTAAGATTCAGAGAGAAATGAGTTGTCTCACACAGCTAAATAGACCTCTTTCTTTTCTGGGCCATAAAAAAAATAGCTGGTACATGGTGAGGGTAGCTCTTGCTTGTTATGCTTATTATCTTGAGTTTCAGGATCTGATCATGTGCTCAGTCACTCAGTCGTGTCTGACTCTGTAGTCCGCCAGGTTCCTCTATCCGTGGGATTCTTCAGGCAAGAATACTGGAGTGGGTTGTCATTTCCTTCTCAATCTGATCATAATAGAACACTATTTACAGGCAAATGACAGAATCAGTTTGCATGTGATCAGAACTAGATGTAAACTTTCCATGCTCGGAGGAGCGAGGGGCAGCTGGCATTACAAAATCTACTCAGGATTTAAATTCATTCTCAAAGTGCTTTCTTAACACATAGCAAAGTTAAAGGATTCCTGTTTCTTGTTTCTTTCTTATTGTTCACATGAGTATAAAGAGGCTCTAAAGGAGGGAAACAGTAGAGAGGAGAAGATTCAATAATTTCTGGAGAATTGTCACCTCACAGTCCCTTCACAGGGAGATGAGATTTTTTTTTTTTTGCCTCTTTGCTTAGATGTTCTGAGATCAGTTATGATAATAAGGAGCAGCTCCTAGAGATTCAGCAGTTACGTTACATAAAGGCAAAATTTAAGGTGCAGTATGATTTCAGGAATTGGAGAAGCTATAGATAGTGGATCTGTAGGAGAATTTGGATATAATTTCACTGCCCTTGCTCTATAGGAAACCAGGTCCTTGAGTTATTTTTGTTGGCTTCACTGCCCGCAATTGTCAGAGGGTATGTAGAGTTTTTTGAACTGTTATTCCCAGGGGGTTGTGTGTGTGTGTGTGTGTGTGTGTGTGTGCACATGTGTATACTTGAGCAAGTGCATGTATGTGCGTGAGTGAGGACCTAGGTGGTGGGAGGGGGGAGGGGAAAGAGAGGGATGCTGTTGCAGTAGCAGTAGCTGGGAGTTTGGCGCTCTACCAAGTACTGGAGGACCCCAGGATGCACTGTGGAAGTCAAACATGCTAGAGTCAGAATTTTCAGCGTTGTGACAAGACAATACTAATACTTATACTAAATGTATAAGAAGAACTATGTCTAGTGGATAGATTTCTATTTACTAAGGTAATATTTCAACAGTTTCATCTTGACCATGGTTGATATATGCACATGCACATTTCAGGAACGCTAATAGAAGAAAAGCTGCTACTTTTAAAAAATTCATTAAGAAACAGAAAAGATAATCCAGAAGCAATCAGAATGCTTCATATTTCATCTTAAATAACTCCTTGTGGGTGTTGAATGCTTCTCTGCAGTACCTTTGATACTACCAGAAGTGATTTGTAACAAAGTGTCGGAGAGAAGGTATCCATCTTGAGTTAATCCAAGCTCTGCAGGATGGCACATACTCCAGGAATAATGTCGGTTTCCTAGTTAGGCAGTAGCTGCCGTCTCTCTTACCACCTGAATGATTGTGCTGACAGATCTCTGTAGTATGAATCTAATCTTAAAGGCATAATGAGCAAAAGCAATGCCAGAGCTCTTATCTGTGTTCTTTTTTTTTAAGACTCTTATTTAGTTGTTTCGAAATAAGGAGTTAGAAAGATGGAAGATAGACATCCCTTTTCTGTGTCTGCATCTAGACTGCTTAATGTGGAAAGCATGTTCATTTACTTGCATTTAGAGCTCATTTAGAGCACTTTAATGAAGGAAGGCAAAATTAGAAAGGGAAGAAATTAAAATGCAGTCATTTAGGTCCAATTGCTTATTAAGACATTCAGGGGTTCTGAACTTTTTTTTTTTTTTGACTAGTTTCTGAAAACATAGTAAACCTTCAATAAGAAAAAGGCATTTGATCAACAGAACGTTATCTCTAAGGGTTTCAATCTGTTATTCCAACAACAAAATAAGAAAAAAAAAAAAAGAAAGACACAAAAAAGGGAATAAAAAAAACAAATGCCAGAACTCCAGACACTAACAATCAGGTTAAAAGCTTCAGAAATTTTTCAGATTGGAGAAGGAAATGGCAACCCACTCCAGTATTCTTTCCTGGAGAATTTCATGGACAGGGGAGGCCAGAGGGCTCCAGTCCATGGGATCACAAAGAATCAGACACGACTGAATGACTAACTTAACACACACACATTCTTAATAAGCAGAGAAGACAGGGCTGTAGTCAATGAAAGGTGGATATTTGTGTGAAGAGTTTCATCTGGTGAAGTAAGCTTGAAAGTTCACTAGCTCAGATCTACACAGGATGATTTTACAGGCTAGAACAGTCTTAGGATATGATGGTGCTGTACTTGAAATCTGCTAGAATCTTAGGACCAGTTATAAAAACCAGGAGCAAATTTAAATAATAGTAACAATGGCTGTCATGTGCTGAGCATTAAATTAGGTAATCTAGGCAGATAAGTGATTTAATCATCCATCATAACTGTCTTGCAAGGAAAACTCCTCCTATTCCTACATGACTGATGGTGAAACTAAGGTGAAGAAAGTTAGGCAACTTGTCCCAAATGCTATAGGAACCAATCCCTCAGCTGTTTGACTCCAAAGTCCATGACTCTTGAGGTATAGACAGTGATTTGTGTGTACTTTCTTTTTTTCTGGGCATCAAGAAAACTGCATTTCTCAGGCTTTTTGCTATGAGACTATGTTCTGGCCAGTGCATTGGGAGTAGTGGTCATTTGTGTGACTTCTGCCTGAATCAGTTAAGGATTTTTGTTCCTTGAACAGACATATGGATCAATGGAACAGAATAGAGAGCCCAGAAATAAACTCTCATGCCTATGGACAATTAATCTTCATCAATGGAGGCAAGTACATATAATGGGGAAACGACAGTCTCTTCAGTGAGTGGTGTTGGAAAGTTGCACAGCCATGTGTAAGTCAATGAAATTAGAACATGCTCTCATACAGTACACAAAAATAAGCTCAAAATGCCTCATGACTTAAGTATAAGACATGGCACCATAAACTCCTAGAAAAGAACATAGGCAAAACAGTTTCTGACATAAAATCATAATAATGCTTTCTTTGATCATTCTCCCAAGGCAATAGAGACAAAAGCAAAAATAAACAAATGGGACCTTATCAAACTTACAAAATCTTGCACAGCAGAGGAATCCATAAACATAATGAAAAGACAACCTACAGACTGGAAGAAAATATTTGTAAATGATGCAACTGACAATTTGGAAATTTTAATTTCCAAAATATAGAAGCAGCCCATACAACTCAATACATAAAACAAACAACCAAATCAAGAAATGGGAAGAAGGCCTAAATAGACATTTCTCCAAAGAAGACATACAGATGGCCAATATGGAAAGATGCTCATCAGTGGTAATTGTTAGAGAAATGCAAATCAAAACTACAATGAGGTACCCCCTTACACCAATCAGAATGACCATCATTAAAAAAGTTGACAAATAATGTTGGAGAGGGTGTGGAGAAAATAGGGAACCCTCTTACACTGTTAGTGGACATGTAAAATTAGTGCAGCCACTATGGAAAACAGTATGGAGGTTCCTCAAAAAACTTAAAATAGAGCTGTCATATGATCCAGCAATCCCAATCCTGGGTACATACCCAGAAGAAACTCTAAATTGCAAAGATACATGCATCGCTATATTCACAATAGTACTATTTACAACAGCCAAAACATGGAAACAACCTAAATGTCCCCTGACAGATGAATGAATAAACAGGATGTAGTATATGTATTGGAGAAGGCAATGGCGGACACTCCAGTACTCTTGCCTGGAAAATCCCACGGACGGAGGAGCCTGGTAGGCTGCAGTCCATGGGGTCGCTAAGAGTCGCACATGACTGAGCGACTTCCCTTTCACTTTTCACTTTCATGCATTGGAGAAGGAAATGGCAACTCACTCCAGTGTTCTTGCCTGGAGAATCCCAGGGACAGTGAAGCCTGGTGGGCTGCCATCTATGGGGTCGCACAGAGTCGGACACGACTGAAGTGACTTAGCAGCAGCAGTAGCAGCAGTATATGTATACAATGGAATGTTACTCAGCCATAGAAAAGAATGAAATAATACCATTTACAGCAACATGGAAGGACCTAGAGATTGGCATACTGAGTGAAGTTAAGTCAGAATGAGAAAGACAAATACTGTATGGTATAACTTACATGTGGAATCTAAAATGTGACACATATATGAAACGGAAACAGACTCATAGACACAGAGAACAGACTTATGGTTGCCAAGGGGGAGGGGTGTGGGGAAGGGAAGGATTGGGAGTTTGGGATTAGCAGATGCAAACTAGAATGTACAAGATGGATAAGCAACAAGGTACATCACAGGGAACTATATTCAATAGCCTATGATAAACCATATTGGAAAAGTATATGAAAAGAATATATATGTGTATTACTGAATCACTTTGCTGTACAGAAGAAATTAGCACAACTTTGTAAATCAACTATACTTCAATAAAACTTTTTTTAAAAGGATAATCTTTGTTCCTTATCCTGTTTCTTTCTTCCCCTTCCATTGTGAGTGAAAAGTTCATGTGTTTTGAAAATATCAGTGTCTCAAGATAGAAGAATTCTGAGTTGCAATTTATGACAGTCACTAAGGTGAGCCTTCCAACACACAAGTGTGTGATGTAGACAACAAATAAATCTCTGTTCTGTTAAGCTACCCATGTTTTAGGGTGTATTGTTATCACAGCGTAGGCTATCTTGTCCTGAATATAATTTCAGGACAATATATTTCACCATCTATGTGATATCTGATATTATATTTCACCATCTATATAATATCTGATATTATATTTCACCAATATAATATTTTTCATCATCTATGTGATATCTGACCTCCTTTAAATTTTAGCTGTTAGCACAGTATACTCCATGTCTTATACCTACATATGAAGAGTTAATAGATGACAAAAGAAATCAAATTTTACAAAATATTGTTTCTAAAACCCGTCACCTAGCATAAAAATAGCATCAAGAACGGCAGTTTTGCCTGAAGATAATGTCTTTGGGATTATAATTGAATTTGGTGGTACAGGGGCCTCCTCATTTAATTTACAAAGGATTCATGGTTCAAGATGCCTTTTGTCTCCATATGGTCCATGATCTCTTGTCAATTTCATTCTAATCAGCATATCTATGAAGAAGACCCAAACTGTGAATTAAACTAGTCTCTTCCACTTCAAATAACTTCAAAGGGAAGTCTGAAGTATTATATTCCTTTACTCATTTGATTCCTCAACACCTTTGATTTCAGAAGATGGCCTTAGTAGGAGAAATTTGTGGTACTTTTGTTCCATTAATAAGCACATTTAAGAGGTTGGCCAACTGCTGTATTCTGAGTGGAGTAGGTCTAATTTATTTTCATTTTACAGGTGAGGCATATGAAATCAACTCTAGTTTCTGGAGGAGAGCTTTACTAAACCTCGGTAACTGACACTTTGCCCTTGTTAGATATACAGAAGACTGTAATAGGGAACTCTTCAAAATTTTCCTGATAAAGAATAACATTTGATTTCCTTGTAATTTGATGACTATCCTCCTGATTATAAAATGCTGATTGTGCAAATGACTGACTCAGGGGAACAATTTCTCCCCAGGGAAACATCATAAACGGTATACGTGACAGTGGTAGCTGACTTGGAGATGGCCAGATAAAACATTAAGTTCAACTGAAAATATCCAGATTTCTTAGGGAAAATCTACATTAAAGGCTTTTATTCTCAGCACTTTCTTTTATTAATTCCATCTGTCTTTTAATCAACTCTAGAGCAGGAACACATAGAACTGGACTTCTGGTTTAACATAATCTCTATTCAAGGTTTCTCTCTAACATATAGTCATTTATATATTTTAAATACATCCTCCCTCAGCACATGTATCTCCAGTGAAAGTAAACTTTGATCATATCTTCCTCAAACACTGGTAGAAGTTGAATGAAAATATATGATTTATACATTCAGAAAAAGGGGAAACTAGTATTTTGAGAGTAATCCAACAATTATTGGTTCGATTTTTCACTTTTCCTTCTAAAGGGTAGCTGCCATCAGAAAACTCAGCATTTCTGATTCTGTTAATAGATTAGTATTGATGATGCCAAAGCCTTTGACTGCGTGGATCACAATAAACTGTGGAAAATTCTGAAAGAGATGGAAATACCAGACCACCTGATCTGCCTCTTGAGAAATTTGTATGCAGGTCAGGAAGCAACAGTTAGAACTGGACATGAAACAACAGACTGGTTCCAAGGAGAAAAGGAGTTCGTCAAGGCTGTTTATTGTCACCCTGTTTATTTAACTTATATGCAGAGTACATCATGAGAAACGCTGGACTGGAAGAAACACAAATTGGAATCAAGATTGCCAGGAGAAATATCAATAACCTCAGATATGCAGATGACACCACCCTTATGGCAGAAAGTGAAGAGGAACTCAAAAGCCTCTTGATGAAAGTGAAAATGGAGAGTGAAAAAGTTGGCTTAAAGCTCAACATTCAGAAAACGAAGATCATGGCATCCGGTCCCACCACTTCATGGGTAATAGATGGGGAAACAGTGGAAACGGTGTCAGACTTCATTTTTCTGGGCTCCAAAATCACTGCAGATGGTGAGTGCAGCCATGAAATTAAAAGACACTTACTCCTTGGAAGGAAAGTTATGACCAACCTAGATAGCATATTGAAAAGCAGAGACATTACTTTGCCAACAAAGGTTCGTCTAGTCAAGGCTATGGTTTTTCCCATGGTCATGTATGGATGTGAGAGTTGGACTGTGAAGAAGGCTGAGCGCCGAAGAATTGATGCTTTTGAACTGTGGTGTTGGAGAAGACTCTTGAGAGTCCCTTGGACTGCAAGGAGATCCAACCAGTCCATTCTGAAGGAGATCAGCCCTGGGATTTCTTTGGAAGGACTGATGCTAAAGCTGAAACTCCAGTCCTTTGGCCACCTCATGTGAAGAGTTGACTCATTGGAAAAGACTCTGATGCTGGGAGGGATTGGGGGCAAGAGGAGAAGGGGATGACAGAGGATGAGATGGCTGGATGGCATCACTGACTCGATGGACGTGAGTCTGAGTGAACTCCGGGAGTTGGTGATGGACAGGGAGGCCTGGCGTGCTGTGATTCATGGGGTTGCAAAGAGTCGGACACAACTGAGCAACTGATCTGATCTGATGTCACTTTCCCCTTCTTTTAGGGCTTCCCAGGTGGCGCTCGTGGTAAAGAACCTGACTGCCAATGTAGAAGACTTGAGAGACGTGGGTTCCATCCGTGGGTTGGGAAGATCCCCTGGAGAAGGAAATGGTAACCTGCTCCAGTATTCTCGCCTGGGAAATCCCATGGACAGAGGAGCCTGGCGGGCAACAGTCCGTGGGGTCACATAGTCAGACACGACTGAGCGCACACACAAATTCCCCTTCTTTTAGAGCTGATAGATAACTTAGTACTGAAATGTCGATACCAGCCCAACACCATTATCCAAACCCCTGCTTAAAATTTTTCTCATTTAATAAATACCAATCCTGACGATATTGTTGTAGAAACTGATCCTGGGTAAGGGTTCAGGGCATGATGCAACTGTTAAAAGATGAAAATCTAAAGATGCTTCTCACTTTTTGTGTAACAGAAAAGACTTTTCTGATTTTGATAGAAAGTAAAAGTTGTGCCACATTAACAGTATAGACAGGGCAAGGCATGGTATTAACTATCCCATCTGGTGTTTCTTAAATAGAACAAACTATTCTTGGAGCTCTATAAAGTGCTTGCTTCATCTCACAAGAGTTGGAGAAGACTGGGCTGCTCAGTGAACTCAATAGGTGGAAGATGTGACTTGTAAATCTAAATGAGAAAGAAACAGAAACATACAGCATATGGAGAAAAAATGTCTAGCAAATGACTCTGTGTCTATGAAAGCTCAGCAAATAGTTTTTTTTTAATAAACACAATTGTGTTCCCAATCCATAAACCTTATTTTTAATAAAAGTCATCTATTTATTTCTTTAGTAATCCTCTTGAGATTACAATTGCAGTTTATCATTTGCAATTATGAAACTCCCCAGTCCACAGGTATTTAGCACAGGATTTGGGGAGGTGAATAAAACTGTAATTTCAAAGCTGCTATCTCTGCATGTGCCTCATAAAATTTTTGGCAGCTATTGCTGGAGTAAAGCTGTCCTTCCATCCTTTTGCCTTGGCTCTGAAAACTAGTGCATTACAGTGGACTCTGTGTAATTGGATATTCTATGAAGTTATCTCAGGTTATTTCTCATTTTTCTGTCTTACAACTGCTTGTTTCAAGATAAATATAAACATTATTAGATTGCACATATGTTTCTGATCAGGAAGTCCTTGACTATTTTCTTGGGATCATCATGTTCTAATGCAGTTAAAATGATGAGCTTGAGAAACTACTCCTGGATTGTGACTTGACCTGATGAGTCACATTGATAATCAGGTCTAAGAACATTAGAGTTCAAATGCAATTTGCTCAGTGTCTTATATCTCTATGTATTTGCAGGAAGAGCTCTTTCACTAAAACACCAAAACCTTTTACATACCTACAAATATATTCAACAAAAAATGTTCAAGGTACCTACTTTCCAAAGAATATAAACTTGTACTGAAAGATACAGAAAATACTGAAAACAAGAAGTATAACATGGGCCTGATACAGATGGGCTTCCCTGGTGGCTCAGACAGTAAAGAATCTGCCTACAATGCAGGAGACATGGGTTCAATCCCTGGATTGGGAAGATACCCTGGAGAAGGAAAGGGCAACATACTCCAGTAGTTTTGCCTGAAGAATTCCATGGATAGAGTACCCTGGTGGACCACAGTCCATGGGGTCACAAAGAGTCAGACATTTCACTCACTTCACTGATACAGATTATTCAATGTTGTAAAAACATCAAATACTTTGATGTTTACCACTCTTGCAACCCCATGAACTATAGCCTGTCAGGCTCCTCTGTCCATGCGGTTTCCCAGGCAGGAAAACTGGAGTGGGTTGCCATTTCCTTCTCCAGGGGATCTTCTTGACTCAGAGATTGAACCCATGTCTCCTGCATTACAGGCAGTCTCCTGCATTGCAGGCAGATTATTTACTGACTGAGCCATCAGGGAAGCCATATTCAATATTGTAAAAACATCAAATAATTTTTGAGTGAATTTATAAATTCAATATATTTCCTTCTCCAGGGATCTTAACGACCCAGGGATCGAACCCTGATCTCCCGCGTTGTAGGCAGATGCTTTACCGTCTGAGCCACCAGGGAAGTCTGTATCCAATATTGTAAAAACATCAAATAGTTTTTGAGTGAATTTATAAATTTAATGTAATAATTATAATAAACATCCCAATGGGACTCCTTATGTACCCTGGTTCTAAAATTTATCTGGAAAAGAAAGTTCATAAGATGGAAAATGTCAGAAAAGAAAAATCAAAGAGAAAAATGCTCATTAATCATCTATTTATGTGATTGCTGATACTAGCAATACTTTTCTGAATAGTTCAGCTTTATTTTAATAGCAATTCACAACTCTTTTTAAAAGTTAGTCCACACAGTACTTTTTCCTAGCTCAGTGTATTAGTGTCATCTTTCATGGTTTTTTTCCTGGTTGAATTAATTCTATGTAAGTCAAAGACTCTTGAGAGTCCCTTGGACTGCAAGGAGATCCAGCTAGTCCATTCTAAAGGAGATTAGCCCTGGGTGTTCTTTGGAAGGAATGATGCTAAAGCTGAAACTCCAGTACTTGGCCACATTATGGGAAGAGTTGACTCATTGGAAAAAACTCTGATGCTGGGAGGGATTGGGGGCAGGAGGAGAAGGGGACGACAGAGGATGAGATGGCTGGATGGCATCACTGACTAGATGGACATGAGTCTGAGTGGACTCCGGGAGTTGGTGATGGACAGGGAGGCCTGGCGTGCTGTGATTCATGGGGTCGCAAAGAGTCGGACATGACTAAGCGACTGAACTGAACTGAACTGAAGTCAAACTACCCTTAAAGTTTTATTCATAGGATTTTATGAGAACAGGGGTCTGGTATGTTTGCTACAAAATAATGGTTATTGGATTTTATTATTTTTTAAATTATTTTACTATAAAAACTTTTAAAGTTGTGAAGTGGCATCAGTTAAGTTTCAATAATAAAATAATGAAATTGAAGTTAAAATTATTTTTCTGGTTTTAAGTCATCTCTGAGTGAGTCTATGAATAGAGTCTATTGACCATAATAAATATGACCAATAAAATATTTATTATAGCTAAAAATAGTGAAGCAGTGGAAAAATGATCATCCATAAATAGTCAAGCAAACTATAAAAAATTAGTCTTTTCCTAGCTGCTTAACTCTGTGTCAATAACATCTTACAAAAAGATTCAAGCTGAGAAACAGATTCAAATCTGTTGTCTAATTCACACCTAATGGAGTGCTGGGGAATGAAAATGAATCCATAAACTTCTTTGCTGTTTCCAGGACTTATAACTTGACAGAAGGTGTCTTGAAGAAAGCTCATCGTTTAAGAACATGATATATTTATGAAAATACTTTGTTGTATGAAATTTTATTTCATCCTAGGCCGCTTCAGTGAGCCGTCCAAAAACAGGCCAATATGGTATTTGGAATAATGGATGTTTTACTAAAGATTCTATGTCAGAATCAAATTAAATCCCATGGAGACAGCCTGATAGTCCTGTATATTAACTGAGTTCCTTGTGATCACTGTGTTTACATTAAGAAATGGTCTTGGGTTGTGAAAAGAACATACCATCTTGTGAAGCTCAGCTTTATAAGTAAAATACACCTACTGAAGTAGGATATATAACTGGGGTTTGACACGATTTATAGGTAAGAGAGACTGCCAGGATATAATTTTATTCATTCATTTATTCAAAACTATTTACTAAGCACCTGTTAAGAGACAGACATCTTCAATGTATGGATACAGTGATGAGTGATGTGCAAGATCAGCATGGTCACTGATTCAAAGGAGCTTATAATCTCATTAACTGATCGGGTAAAACATGCTTCGTTTCCTGTGAAAATTCCTTGTAAAGTTGAAATAAAGTAACAGCTATAAAGTATGTAACACACTGTATTTGCTCAGTAAACATTAGTCTTCCCTTTTGTTTTCTATCTTCATGTACAGAATACTTCATTATGCTCAGCTGCCAAGAAAATTTAGCATTCAAGCAAACTGTTTTTGATTACCAGTTGAATCCAAGTCAGGAACCTATGAGTGATGCAAGGAAAAGGTGACAACACAGATTTATTCTTTTACCTTGTGTGTAAACAAGAGAGGGAGGCAGATATCCATAGCAGAAAAGTCACTACAAAGGTAGACATTCTAGATATGTCCCAGAGTAATTCTGAGAGGATGGAAAAGAGCAATTAAGACTGTTTCCCGACCTTATCAACTAAATATAAATGACGCAGATCCTCTGGCTAATATCAGAGTGGTGTCCTCTGAGGTCGGAAGTGCTGATGAGAATGAATGGAACCAACTATCAAGTTAGCGGGTTATTTAGATTTACCCTCAGGGTCCTCTATTCTTTCAGAGAAGGCATTATTACTTCCTGGAGAAATGGAAAATGAGGGATTATACTCAGAGAATGACTGAAAGCTCTTTAAGCCAGAGGCAGCGTTTGTGTAGGATGGGGTGACTAGACTAGCAGGTAGACTAGTGATATTCTGGATTTAAAAACCATAAAATCCTTCAGACAACAGTAGACAAATGACACCTATCTTAGACTTATTCTAAAAAATAGTACACAAAACTCCAGAAAGTTCTGCTACACTGGCTTTTTGACCCGGTTCACTTCCGCCACTCTGTATATCATCTTTGCAGTGCTTGGCAGCTCTGGACCTAGGGCTGTGTCACCTTTCCCTTGACTTGCTCTTGCACTGCATAGTAAAGGAACCCATCTGCTGAATGATGTTAATGTCTTCATTCATTCTTTCAACAACATTGAATTAACTGAGTATTTATCATGTCAGACACTCTTTACTGAGTATTTCTTGTGTGTCAGACACTCTTCTAGACACTTAGAATACATCAGTGAAGAAAACAGATGAAACTCTTGCCCTTGTGAAAATTACATTATAAAATATGTGAGAGGGGATGGGGGAATTGGGGTATATTGGGCTATATAAACATAACAGCCAAACTATATAGTATTTGAGAAGCTGGTAAGTATTAAGTAAGAACAGATTAAGATGAGGGCTCGGGAGTGCTAACAGAGGGGATGGTGATGCTAAGGTGGCATTTGAGCCAGATTTAAAGGAGAAAGCGTAGCCAAGAGGATACTTCAAAAGGAAATTCCAAGCAGAGAAAGCATGTGGAGATGCTAAGACAAGAGTGTGTCTGACGTGTGAGAAGATAAGCAAGAAGGGAAGTTTAATGGGAACAGAGCAAGAGGGAAGGATTAACAAGAAATGAGGGGAGAGAGGGACTTTGTTCAGTTCAGATTTTGTCGAGTTTTGTAGGTCTTAGTAAGACTTTTCAGTTCCTGTACTTGCCGTGGCTATGGATGGTGACAGTATGCAACCAGTCATCAGTTGAACTTGTTTCAATGCCTAATAAGGGTCAGTTAACAGTTTTCGACTTTCTAAGAAGATGGAAAGAGTTGTAGTAGGAAAGACGATTTGTGTTTTCCATAAGTTGATGACTGGCCTGAAGAATGCTGAGGTTGATTATTAGTGTTTGATTATTGGTTTGTGGTTGGTTGTGCCATCTGAATATATGAATGTACCCTTTTTCTGTAGGCATGAACCTTTTGCATGAGGTGAAGGGAGATGATGCAGAAGTTCCCAGACCAGGAGCTCCACAAGAGACTCTGTCAATCAGAATATCCTACATTCACAGTGCAGACTAATGCAAATCACCTTTTAGCTATTTAAATACATCAAAAAGTCATCACTTAGTCAAGTGTTATTCTTTAAATTATTTTACTATGAATAGTTTTAATTTTAGCTGTTAGTTTTAAAATTTTCCATCCATTTTTATAATGTTATATCTATTTTTTAATTAATTTATTTTTTTGAAGGATAATTGCTTTACAGAATTTTGCTGTTTTTCTGTCAAGCCTTTTTATGTTATATTTTAATCTATTTTATTATTAAAAAAATCACAACTACCCAGGAAGATAGATCCAAGAAAATATTGCCAAGACCAGTGTCAAAGAGCTTACTGCCTAGGTTTTTTTCTAGGATTATTATTGTTATATAAGTCTTTAATCCATTTTGAGTTTATTTTAATAAATGGTATAAGAAAGTAGACTAGCTTGATCCTTTATCATATAGCTTCAGTCTTCCCAGCACCATTTATTGAAAAGGCTGTCTTTTTCCTATTGTATATTCTTGTCTCCTTTGTCATAGATTAGTTGACTATAAGCGTAGGTTTGTTTCTCAGCTCTGTATTCTATTTCATTGACAAAGCACAAGCTGAAATCAAGATTGATGGGAGAAATATCAATAACCTCAGATATGCAGATGACATCACCCTTATGTCGGAAAGTAAAGAGGAACCAAAGAGCCTCTTGATGAAGATGAAAAAGGAGAGTGAAAAAGCTGATTTAAAACTTAACATTCAAAAAACTAAGATCAAGTCATCAGGCCCCATCACTTCATGGAAAATAGATGGGGAACAATGGAAACAGTGACAGACTTTATTTTCTTGGGCTCCAATATCACTGCTGATGGTGACTACAGCCACAAAATTAAAAGAAGACACTTGTTCCTTGGAAGAAAAGTTATGACCAACCTAGACAGCATATTTAAAAGCAGAGACATTACTTTACCGATGAAGGTCTGTCTAGCCAAAGCTATGACTTTTCCAGTAGTCACATATGGATGTGAGAGTTGGACCATAAAGAAAGCTGAGCACCAAAGAATTGATGCATTTGAACTGTGATGTTGGAGAAGATTCTTGAGAGTCCCCTGGACTGCAAGGAGATCCAACCAATCAATCCTAAAGGAAATCAGTGCTGAATATTCATTGGAAGGACTGATGCTGAAACTGAAGCTCCAATACTTTGGCCACCTGATGCAAAGAACTGACTTATTTAAAAAGACCCTGATGCTGGGAAAGATTGAAGGCAAGAAGAGAAGGGGACTAAAGAAGATGAGATGGTTGAAAGGCATCACTGACTCGATGGATGTGAATTTGAGCAAGCTTCGGGAGTTGGTGATGGACAGGGAAGCCTGGCATGCTGCATTCCATGGGGTCAAAAAGAGTCAGACATGACTGAGCGACTGAGCTGAACTGAACCATAGTTCTTTTTTTTTTTCATATACCCATACTTTTTAGTGAAATATAGTTGACATACAATATTATGTTATTTTCAGGTATACTATATAGTGAATTGACCTTTATATCTTATTAATATGAAACAGTCACCATAAAAGTCTAGTAATTATCTGTCCCCATACAAAGTTATTACAATATTATTGGCCATATTCCTTATGCTATATTTTACATCGTTGCATGTATTCTAAGTCACTTCAGTCATGTCTGACTCTTTGTGACCCTATGGACTTTGGCCTGCCAGGCTCCTCTGTCCTGGGATTCTCCAGGAAAGGGTACTGGAGAGGGTTGCTATGCCCTCCTCATTTTACATCTTAGTGGCTTATGTATTTTATAACTGGAGGTTTGTACCTCTTAATCTACGTCATCTTCATCTTAATCTGGTTTGGTTACTACAGCTTTGTAGTATGATTTGAAATCAGGGAGCATGTACCTCCAGCTTTGTTCTTTTTCAAGACTGTTTTGGCTATTCAGGGTTTTTTTTTATTTCCATACAAATTTTAGAATTATTGAACTTCCCTGGTGGCTCAGAGGTTAAAGTGTCTGCCTGCAATGCTGGAGACCTGGGTTCGATCCCTGGGTCGGGAAGATCCCCTGGAGAAGGAAATGGTGACCCACTCCAGTATTCTTGCCTGGAGAATCCCATGGACTGAGGAGCCTGGTGGGCTACAGTCCACAGGGTCGCAAAGAGTCAGACACGACTGAGCGACTTCACTTTCACTTTAGAAATATTTGTTCTAATTCTGTGAATAATGCCCCTGACATTTTGATAGGGATTACATTGTAGTTGTAGATTGCCTTGTGCAGGATGGTCATTTTAACAATATTAATTCTTCCAATCTACAAGTACAGTATATCTTTTCATTTAATTATGCTGTCTACAGTTTCTTTTATCAGTCTAGAAATGGCAACGCACTCCAGTGTTCTTGCCTGGAGAATCCCAGGGACGGGGGAGCCTGGTGGGCTGCCGTCTATGGGGTCGCACAGAGTCAGACACGACTGAGGCGACTTAGTAGCAGCAGCAGCAGCAAAAAAGCTTCTGCACAGCATAAGAAAACATCAATAAAACAAAAAGACAACCTACCAAATAGAAGAAAATATTCACAAATCAAATATCTGGTGAAGATCTTATATCCAAAAGATTTACTATAAAAACTCATACAGTTTAACAGGAAAAAAACAAAACAAAACAAAACAAACAAACAAAAAAAACCCTAACCCTGTTTGATTAAAAAATGGGCAAAAGAACAGACAATTTTCCAAAGAAAACATACAGATGGTTGACAAGTACATGAAAAAAAATGTTCAAAACCATTAATATCATGAAAATGCAAATCAAACCACAGTGAGATATCACCTTATACCTGTTAGAACGCTTTTATCAAAAAAGACAGTCAAGTGTTGGTAAAGATGTGGAGAAAAGGGAACCCTTGTGCACTATTGATGGGAAAGTAAATCATGCAGACCCTGTAGAAAACAGTATGAATTTTCCTCAAAAATTAAAAATAGAACTAATATATAATGCAGCAATTACATTTCTGGATTTTATCTGGGAGAAAAGAAAATGCCAATTTTAAAATATTATGCACCCCAAAGTTTACTACAGCATTATTTTATAATAACCAAGATATGGAATCAATTAAGAGTTCACTGATAGATGAATGGATAAATGGATAACACGATGGGCTGTTACTCAGCCATAAAAAAGACATCCTACCATTTGTAACAACATGGACCCAGAGTGTATTATGCTAAATTAAATAAGTCAGGCAGAGAAAGACAAAGATTCACTTATGTGTGGAATCTAAAAAAATAAGCAAAGCAATGAACAAGCAAAACAGGAACAGACTCATAGATACAGAGAACAAACTGGTTGCCAGAGGGGGAAAAGGTCAAGATATGGGGAAAATAGGTGAAGGGAATTGATAAACAGGCTTCCAGTTATAAAATAAATCAGTTACCAGGGTATAATGTAGAGCATAATTAATGCAGTCAATAATACTGTAATGACTTTGTATGACAGACAGTATCTAGACATTATGGTGATCATTTCATAGTGTATAAAAATATCAAATCACTATGTTTTATACCTGAAACTAGTTATACTACTTCAATAAAAAGATAAAAAATTATAACTACATTTTAATATTTTTAAATGAGGATAGGGAAGCACTAGGACAAAGGAGGAGGTTCTGAGAAGCTTATCTTAAATCCTGAAAACGTGGGAGATTCCCTCCTTCACCTTCTAACTCCGTAGGGATTTTCCAATGATGTCAAAACGTATTTCTCATTCCAGCATCACATGAGGAAAAGCAACTTCAAGAAGTCTGGCCTTTAGGTAGTGTCACAGGTTCACTAAAACATAGTAAAGGCAGAACAGTTGAACATTTGGAAGAATCTGCAAACATATATTTCTTCATCCTTCTATTAACACATGCTACTTAGAAGGCCATAGATATCTTGATATGTATTCCAGTAACAGTGTTCAGACACCAATGCTTATACTAACATTCAATTCAGAGGACATCAACTCTGCTGAGACAAAAAGTGGATTGGTCCTCCCCACAGATTCAAATTCTTCCTAAGGGTGTCGGGTAATTTAGAAGATGCTGCTGCTGCTAAGTTGCTTCAGTCGTGTCCTACTCTGTGCGACCCCATAGACGGCAGCCCACCAGGCTTCCCGTCCCTGGGATTCTCCAGGCAAGAACACTGGAGTGGGTTGCCATTTCCTTCTCCAATGCATGAAAGTGAAAAGTGAAAGTGAAGTCGCTCAGTCGTGTCCGACCCTCAGCAACCCCATGGACTGTAGCCCACCAGGCTCCTCCGTCCACGGGATTTTCCAAGCAAGAGTACTGGAGTGGGGTACCATTGCCTTCTCCATTTAGAAGATGAGGTAGTGCTTATGTATCTTTGGTGACTTAGAGTACACCAAGGTGTCATGTTATCAACCCTCGTGAGTACAAATTGGGCCAGTGAATCAGCTGCAGTTCAGAGAAGCTGGAGCATACAGCACTGAGTAGAATAAAAATCGTGGCATTTGAAAAGGGAATGAGACTAGAAAAAAGGGCCTTCGTAAAGCAGGGAAACATTAAAAACATTTTATCTAAACCATAAATATTTCCTGCCAATTATTATCTTATCCATCTCATCCTCCACTCATACTGCCATACAGGGATATTGTTCCCTACCTGGTAGATAATTGTGTTTTTCATTTCTTGGAAATTTGATGGTCTTCGTAGGAAATCAAGTCCTGCTTTTCTGAATCAAGGACCACAGAGTTGAACAGAAAGGAATGTCTCTTCTCAAGTTAACCACCAGGGGGCAGTCTGAATCTGATTTAAGAGTAAGCGGGAAGACCAAACTGAGGTGGGTTAGAGAATTTGCGTTGCGTGGTTTG
>NW_011494711.1:8155720-8191866 GCF_000754665.1 Bison bison bison
GGTGCGGGCGGAGGGGGGTGGTGGTTGTGGATTTCAAACTCTGAGAATTCAATTTTGGGACTGTCTTATCCTTTGGGCATAAAGAAACTTCTCTAATCAGTGTTTCCTAGTCATATTTTAAGAGGGTTCTTGACTCCTTCCTCAACAAATGACTTCTTAACCTCTGCAGTGATGTGATAGGTGCACTGGTGACCATGCTCTCAATCTCAGAACCTCAACCTTTTTCACCTTTAGAGGATGACCCTGAAACTAACAAGACGAATTTTTTTGAGGTCATGCTAGCCTGGAATAAGTCTATGAAGCATCAATACCACTCACAATGCCAGAGAAAGGAATTAGCATTCTGAGTGGCGACTATCCTGTCTTTCATTTTGCCACTTAAGGACACTTAAAATATGGGCAGGCCAAGAAACCAAAATATAACTCCATACTTTTAACTGGAAATCACTTCCGGTATACCTGATTCATTCAGAGGAAGTAGGTTTCATTTTGTTACTTATTTATTCTATTTGCCTTTGAAACAGTAAAATGGTAAAATTTCAAGTAGTGCTAGAAGTTATACAATAAAAAAGTAATATACAATTCTACCTCGTAATTCATCTTCCTTTGCCAGAGATAACCAGTACTAACAGGTCCTTGTTTATCCTTCCAGGAAAAAAAAGTATATATAAACAAACATATGTATATGTCTTCTCTCTGCTTTCTTTAAATAAGTGGGACCATGTTATATACGCACATCTGTGCTTTGTTTTTGTTTTTTTAAACAATGTAATATTTTTTGTACGTTATCCTTGAGAAAATGTCTTCATGTTATTATGTAAACATAAAGCTAGGCAGAACTCCTAGGTCAATGCTTGTATGTATTTTAATTTTTTGATGGCTGTCACCAATTTGCCTGCCAAAGGATGGCCCAATTTCTAGTCTCATTAACCAAATATAAGAATACCTGTTCCTCTATACCATGGCCCACACAGTACTTTCAAACACTTTGATCTTTGACCCTATATTAGATGAAAAGTTGTCCCAGGGTTTGGGTTAGTCCTTAGTTATGAGTCAAGTGGAGGATCTGCTGATCTGCTTATAAGCCTAGTTTTTGTTGGAATTGTCATGCTACTTTCTAGTGTCTTTGAAAACAAGAACATCATGCACCCTTTGGGGTCATGAACCATATTGTCATTTGTGTTGTCAGTGATATCTAGCACCTGTGTATAAATATGCTGCTGCGGCTGCTAAGTCGCTTCAGTCGTGTCCGACTCTGTGCGACCCCAGAGACGGCAGCCCACCAGGCTCCCCCGTCCCTGGGATTCTCCAGGCAAGAACACTGGAGTGGGTTGCCATTTCCTTCTCCAATGCATGAAAGTGAAAAGTGAAAGTGAAGTCGCGCAGTCGTGTACGACTCTTCGCGACCCCATGGACTACAGCTTACCAGGCTCCTCCGTCCATGGGATTTTCCAGGCAAGAGTACTGGAGTGGGGTGCCATTGCCTTCTCTGGTGTATAAATATAGTAATATTTTGTTATGAAACTGTTGAAAGACAAGAGTACTTTTATTATTATAGTGTGAGAGGAGCATTATACTTCTCATCTAACAGGCATTTGATTAATACTATAATAAAACAGTCTATGCTCTATAAAATGTTTGCATTTTCCTTTGAAATGAATTTTAGTCAAAACATTCCTCACAATATATATACCATAAACTGCTACAAATGGCCAGATTTAGTGTTGCCAACTTACATTTGAAAGTCTTTTGCAGAATTATTTTGGTCTTAGGAAAAAGCACTTTGGTCATAATTAACATGTAGAAATTTCTTTTTGGTAAGCAAACATTTTCATTCAGTCTGTTTTCTGGCAGTGCCTTTTATTTGAGCTGCTTGGCTTATAAACACATAATGTACGATAATTGTGGAAAGCAGGAGCTTGGCATTCTCTCTTATTTTGATAGAAGCAGCATTGCATCGGTTGTATTTATTAGCTATTCTAGTGACACACATCGTCTGTGACTGATGTGGAAATGCTAATCGACAGTTCACAGGGAACAGATGAAGAAGACCTTACCATGTGGCTTTATTTAGGTCAGTACATATTAAGAGAAATATAATCCTCTTCTAGAAAGAGAGCTGGAAGTGAAGAATGAAAGATGGTTTTCATCAATATCATGATCAGCTATGTTCTTAAATAAAAAAATAGCAGCCTCAGGGCAGGGGAAATATGCTGGGATTAAAATAAAACTGGTGCTATCAATGTCTAAATAAAGTAATTTTACATGTATGGGTATGTTTTTGGTAATACTTGGAATATTCTTGGTCAGGTCTTTGAAGTACACATTAACAAGGGTCCTCTATCTTCCAAAGGGAGTCTTAAGACTTCCCACTCACTTCTCACCCCACCTCCTGTGGTGAGCAGATTTTTCAGCTGACCCTACCTCCATCCTCTGCTGCCCACACCGCTGTGCAGTTCCTGTCCCCTACTTGTGCGTGGAATTGGTGGCTTACTTCTGAGCAGTAGAAGATGGCAGAGGTGATGGTATGCCATTCCCGTGATGACATTATGCTCTGCAGGACTGTCTTCCTTGCAGACTTGCTCTCAAGACTCTCTTACAAGAGGCAAATTGCCCCATTGTGGGCTGTCTTTATGAGGGGACTCACCTGGCAAGGAACTGATCATGGTGTGGGGAGGCTGAGGGCCTCAGACCGACAGTGAGTGACAAGAAACTGAATTCTACCAGCAACCACGTGAGCTTGATTAGAACCCCAAGGCTCTGAAGACTAAAGCTCTGATTGACACCTTGATTTCAGCCTAGGAAACTCAAAAGCAGAAAATTTAGGTAAGTTGTGCCCAGACTCCTGACTCACATAAACTATGAGAGTCAAATGTATATTGTCTCAAGGTGCTAAAGTTGTGGTAATTCATTATGCAGCATAGAAAATAACATATCAATAGGCAAAAAAAACACAACCTGTGGTATATTGTAATTTTGCTCAAATTTTGCTTCTGTGGGGCAAATTATACTTCCCTGTTCCATTGGCATCGTGTGGTATGTATACCCATCCCAGCAGAAAGAATACATTCCTGCCCTTTGAACCTCAGGAGTGACAATCTGATTATCTTTGGCTTACAGAATGTGGTTGGAAGCAGAAACTTTGAGAGCCAGCTTGAGGTTGGCTATGTCTCTTTTTCCTTTCTTTACCTATGTCTGACCTACATTGAACATATGAAAGTGTTAGTTGCTCAGTTGCATCTGACTTTTTGCAATCCCATGGACTGTAGCCTGCCAGGTTCCTCCATGGAATTCTCCAGGCAAGAATACTGGAGTGGGTAGCCATTCCCTTCTCCAGATCTTCCTGACCCAGGGATTGAACTCAGGTCTCCTACATTGCTTGCAGATTCTTTACTATTTAAGCCAACAGAAAAAATAAACATTTATTCTTATAAGTCATTGAGATTTTAGATCACTAAAGCATAACCTTGTCTTTCTGAGGATAATAATTATGTCAGACGTAACTGGGTCAAACTGCTGTGTAGAGTTTTAAAAATGTCTTTCAAGTGGCAGAGTCTCAGATACTTCCCTCATCGTATTTTCTTCCTTTGGTGATTACTTCACATATTGCTCTGCTTCTGTGTCTTCTATAAACAGAGTCTGATGCAGTGGAATAGTGTGAGCTGGTTATTCTTGGGACTCTGATCTGGAAAGACTTCTGAGGGTTAGGACAGAGTTCAAGGGGAAGGACAGATGAAGTGCCCTGCTCAAGCCCCTAGAAGAGTCTCCTTCTATGAGCTAGTTTTTGCATGTTCCTCCTTTCCTTTGTAGAGGAAAGATTTCAAAAGCAAGGTCAGGATGGGTTTCAGCAGCAAAGGACCAAAGAGGACATTTGGCCTGTCTCTAACATGGAATAAGGGGTTCCCAAGTCATAAGTGGTAAAGCCAATGTCACCAGGGTGGGAAACCAAGTTCCAACTGATAGTAAAGAGTGTTTCTTTTTCTTAGAATATCTATTATACTTTGACCCTTCAAGAATTAGCCATGCTAAGTGGTTGGTCAAAGATTTAGGGACTTTCAGGTTTCTAGAATCTCTATCTTTGGAGGCCCAATGAACAGTGCTGATAGTACTCAAATATTTAAGGATAGAATGGTAGAAGAAAGCAAGAGGCTATGTTTCACTCAAATGCTACCTTAAGTTGATCATTTAATGAGGGACAGGAAATTTCCAAAATTTGTTTTTTATCTAGCCACAGAATGGAGACTATTCCTAAATTCCTTTGGAAATATTTGAATGTGAAACAGGGCATGTAGGAATTTGTGCATTCATTTCTCCATGAGACTTAACTTCGACTTCTATTGACTAAGATCACCCTGGAATCAGACTACCTTGGTTTGAATTTTTACTCTGTCCTTTAATTGCCTGTGTGACCTTGAGTAACATTCTTACATTTTCTGTGATTTGGTTTCCTCATTAAAATACTATAAGTATAAAATATTTTTATACTAATAAGTATAAAAATACTTATACTATTTTAGTATATCACACTTTCTATTCTATATCACATTTCTAAAATACTTTTATACTAATAAGTATAAAAATACTTATACTATAAGTACTTTTATTCTAATAAGTATAAAAAATACTTACCTCCAATGATTGTGAGAATTATATTATGAGAATTAGCTAGTACATGTGAAGTGCCTACTTAATAAACCTGACCTAACTCATTATTATCACTGGTGCTCCACAGTGAAAAACTTCAGACCGTGTTATTGTAGTGGAGACCTCAGTACCCCCTAAGTATAGCATTTCATTCACGCTCAGTTCTTTTCCTGTGCTTCCAGATTGGCTATATCACACATTCATTAGAAGCTGTAAAAATCACAGCTTTCTTTAAGCCTCCTTTCTTATTATAGTCCCCCTACAAGCTGTTTGCTCTCTAGCAACAAAGTTAGAACTGTAGTTAAAAAAAAAAAATCCAGTTATGTTAATGAAGGAAGATATAATTATTAGCTTTCCTTGCACCAGCTATTTAACTAACTCCAAGTGTTCTGATATGCACTCTCCCCATTTGTGATTAGCCCAGCCCATGTATAATACAGTTTCCTTCTAGGGCAACAAACTTGAGCTGAGGACAGGACAGAATTAGTAATTAATTGGTGGAGGCTGAGGAAAATTGGCCATTAGTGGAAGGCAAACAGTCTAAAATATAATCTAAAGTAGAGTGTCAGAATCAGATTATGTCTAAGTGAGATTACAGTTTGAGAGGTTTCTGCTCATGTAGTCAATGAGAGGCTTTAGGATGGCCATGATTCTTGTGGGTGTTGTACCTAGAGTGTGAGGGTGGAAGGAATGCCTGACTAAAATGAGGTGAAGGATCTGAAAGCATGGTCCAGCCCTGGAGAAAAGGTATCTACAGGATATAGGAGGAAGGGTCAGGACCATAACTGTCCAGGGTAGAAAGTTAAGCCAAAACAGGCTCTGGGGTCCTCTGTGTGTGGTGGGGGTTGATTAGGAGGGATGTAGCTCCCTGATCATTTGGGGACCCAGGACACTGTTCATGGAGGTATGCTTCCATGTGGTAAAGCAAGACACAGAAAGAAGCACCAACCTAACTGCATTGGACCAGGACTTGGCTGGGACTGAATTCCCAAGAGGAAGAGACTATTACCAACTGCTCGGGAGGAACCTGAAACAGATAAAGTGTTTAAATCTTAATGCATTACTTTCTTTGCCTTCTCAAAGTATAACCTTTTTTAAAAAAAATTTTAAAGGGGTCAAAAGCGTAACCTCTACTATTGTTAGCATCCAGCTGTTTGCTGACATATGTGGAAAGAGAAATTTGGAAAGATCTGGTCCTTGACCCCATCAGCATGTGTAGTTCTACTTTTTCACATCTAGAAAAAAAATTGTGGGAATGCCCTTATCCAAAATTAGATTTGAATAGCGTATTTGTTTCCAACTAATTTTAATGTTTAAGTAAAACCAATTTAATTAGCTAGTAAGGGTAATTACAATTGTTATTTAATTTGTAAAATCCTATCAAATTTACTTTGAAGATTTAAGGAAATGGTGATTAAATTCTTAGAAGACTACATCATTACAACAAGGCTAAATTAGGATCTTTTTCATAAAAAACAGAAATGATAGAATAAAACTAATGTGTTCTTTAAATTTCAAATCTAATCTTTTTAAATCCTGAAGGTATTACTTTAATAAATAATATATCAAAAAGATTTTTGAGTTAGTTATTTTTTTTAATGGAAAAGTATTGTCAGAAGAAAATCATATCTTATTGGGATTCTATGACTTTATTATTTATTGGGGAATGAAGATTCAATCTCTGACTTGAGGGATTTTGTAATTCTTTGAACTTCTGGTAGTCATAAAAAGAAAAATACATGGTTGTGTAAACATATGTGTTACAGTCAAAATCTGGAACTGGTGATTTTTGATACTCAATAGCAAAATTACACAGCTATTTAACTTACACAGCTGGCTAAGAATCAAAATGTCATACAGAAAAAAAAAAAAAAAAACACCTCTCATTGTAAGTTGAATAACACTGCTACCAGCCAAATGTTGCATTAGATAGCTAAACACAGACAGTCTGACTTCCAAATATATGTTGGTCATTAGCCAACTGCAACAAGGACTGAAGTCAACATTATCTAACAAATGTTACCTCATTTGAAATTCAGACTATAGCTCATAACATTTTGGTGACAGGCTGATTTTCAGTCAGTGGGGAAACTGTGCTTGAGATATATTAATATTTTTTTCTCTCTTGGATTTTCATGTACACAATCTTCTGACTAGTTAGTCTGATTCATCCATTTGTCTAATAAAGCAGTCATTTAGCTTTAGTGTAACAAAATAAGGTTTTAAGTAGAGAAAATAATTATGAAACCTAGAATTTTTCAAGAGATAAAATGATTATAATAATTCCTTTAGCATTTTAGTGTACACTTTTGTTTGCCTAGTCAATAACCAGTACCTTTTCCTTTTCTGCTCTGACAGAAACTAATTTGGTTCAATTACTGCACTGGGTCACGAGTCTTAGGGAAGGCTGCCTGCACCAGCCCAGGGCTGAATCATTACTGGTCTGAGCCAATCATGCTGTTCTCCTTTCCTTTGCCAAAGAGTAGTTTTAGGTCTAGGTACATGATGCACTTCTGAGAAGTGAGATGTTGAGGATATTTCCAATCAAGATTTTCCTTGTTATACTAATGTTGTTTTGGCAGCTAATTGAATGCTTGAATTGGCTTAATGGTTATATCATGTGGTTGTTAGTAAGTTTGAATAGGTGTGTAGTATATGAAATAATTCTAGAGGAAGCACTGTGCATTAATTTAATTAGCAATAAATAACTAATTATTATTCAGTATGCCAAGAATAAAACACAGCCCACAGTAAGTTACTCACTAGAATGGGTAATTAAAAATAAGTGACAATACAACTATTGACAAGAACGTTTGGCAACAGCAACTCTTATGTGCTGCTGATGTATTTTATACTTAAATTAAAAAAAAAATTACAAACAATAAATGAAAGAATCTGACAGAGGAAAAAGCAGTTATCTTCAGCTGCTGGATGGTTTTGTACTTTCCAGTGACACTTAAATAGTGGTGGCTGTCAACTGGCTCAAGATGGCAGAGCAGAAAAATGCAGGGAACTTGTCTTTGATTACATGGTCGTGCACTAAATTAACCAACCTGGAACAGACCTACCTTGGGTATAATTATGTTAGATAATGCTATTCCATTACTGTCTAAGTCAAATTGAGTTGACATTGTCTGTTAACTGAAGCTGAAGGCATTCTGGCTGATAATTGGCCATCAAAAGCCAGGCCTGACCGTCTAGGTAACAATTATGTCTATAATATAGAGAATATAGCTCTTCTACCATTAAGGAGATGTATAAAAAGTTCATACAGGAATAAGGAGGGTATAACATGCAGGGAATTTATTTGAAAAGGGAGGGGGAAACATATGATTCTAGTGCAAGGAATTATGGGAATAGAGGAGCAAAGACGAAGCCTGAACCACTGTTGATTAACTGAAGCCCTGGACATATAGAAACTGCAAAGCAGAGCATTTTTTTGCACTGATTGATATTAGATATTCTAGCCTAAACTGTTTTGTAGAGAGCCTAGACTCAACAGGTGGGTGATTGTGTCTGTATTAGAGGAGCGGTCCTGTCAGAGGGAGAGCCTTAGTGTAGCTCCTCTGAACCACCTTTGTTTTTCATGTAGTAGAACTAGGGATTCTAAATCCCAGGATTCCTCCGAGGTAAAAAGACAGAAAGTTAGCCAAGAATTTGGGTGAGGAGCTTGCCAGTAAAAGTAGTGACTGTAAGTACAAAAGGGTAGTGAATGCAGTACCTAAGGACTTTTTGTCAAACTACCTAGGAGTCACAGCCAGCCCAAAGTGTGTTTGCAACACCACTGAGAGCTGAATTCAAGCCAGTAGAGAGAACCGTTGAGCCCTAAAAGGAGAACAGGTTATGAGTTTATTTTCTAGTCTAGTTATCAGTAACGGGTGCCAGTGGGGTCACTAGTGACAAGGCAGCCAAGGAAATACGAGTTGATTAAGAGCAAATAGAACTGCACAGGGCACTGAGTATTGTACAATACGATACTCTCTTCTTATGCTAACAAAGGATTCAGTGAGCCATTCCCAGATGACACCTTGGGAAGACAAGGGAGAAGGTGAGGAGATCTGAAAGACTAAGCATCCCAAAGAGGCTATTAAAACCAAGGATTGCATATTTTCTTTACGCTTCTCTGAACCTTACAGACAGTCCTTGATTTGCTAACTGCATGGCTAAGATAATTTAAGCCTTGTGAGCTTTAGTTGACTCCTGTAAAGAACAGGGATAATAAATTGTATACGAGGGCTCCTGTGAGCATTTCAAGTCACATCTACAAAGTACCAAACACAGACCAGACTAGTAGATGACTTTGACATGAGTCATAAGATTATGCTTTTCTCTTCTGAAGGCCAGAGTAGATGGGGCACACTGCCTGCATGGTGCATTAACCCAGGCAGAAGACTGGTTACTCTGGGGGGGACTGAGAGTTAGCAATCAGAGTGATGATTGCCCCTTGTAATGCTCTGTCCTGGTTGAGCCCAGAAATGAGAATGACTTGACATCACAATGCATTTGTCTGAGTCTGATGAAATCAAGTGATAGTTTGTATAGGATGTGGGAGGGGGACAGAGCCTTGAGGTGGGGAGATCAACTTGGCCAGCTCTGGGGAGTTGGGATAGCCCAGGGAATATGAGAGGAGAGGAAACCTCAAGGGTAGTTGAATCCTTCCTAGGTGTTTCATCCCTCCATCATGAAGAAAATGTTCTTCAACTTTCTTGACATCCCAGACCCAAACATTAAAACCTCACCTGTATTCACATGTGTGCTTGCATGCTTATTTGCTTCAGTCATGTTTGTTACTGTGCAACCCTATGGAATGTAGTCTTCCAGGCTCCTCTGTCTGTAGGATTCTCCAGGCAAGAATACTAGAATGGGTTGCTGTGCCCTCCTCCAGGGGATCTTCCTGACCCAGGAATCGAACCTGTGTCTCTTATGTCTCCTACATTGATAGGCAGGATTTTTACCACTAGCGCCACCTGGAAAGCCTTTATTTTCACAGAAATGCTTACCTAATATGTTTATCTATAGAAAAGGCCTCAATGTAAGAGCTGAGTGGAAAAGGAAACTGTTTATCAGGAGGCAGCTGAGGTGGAATCTTTGCTCCCACTTACTAGAGATGGGAATTTGGTCTAGTTGGAATGGGCTTAAGATATCAGAATGTTAATTTTTCTAGTTGAATCAGTCTCTGATTTTGAGTCAGTTTTCTACTTTGTAATTTCAGTACATGATTTTGACTTGAGTGGGCAAATAACTCCATTGGGATGAACAATTAACTGGACTATAGTACAAGTATGTTAGGGCTATCATAACGAAGTCTCAATACAGTAAAATGAATGGCTGAAAAAAAGGAACAAAATTTATTGTCTCTTATGAAGCTAGAAAACTGAAATCAAGGTATTGGCAGGGCCCTGTTCCCTCTGAAATTCTGCAGAGAGCTCTTCCTTGCCTCTTCCTAGTTATTGGTTGTTGCTAGCACTTCTTGACATTCCCTGGACTGCAACTGCATCAATCCAATCTCTGCCTGTGTCATCCCATGGCTGCCTTTACATAGTGCGTCCCTCTGTGTACTAGTTTTCTCTTTTTATAAGGAAAGTAATTATATTGGATTGATCCCACCCTAATGACCTCAATTTAATTTATTATCTCTGTGTAATATTCTTTTGTGGGGGAGCACAATTGAACACACAACAGTCAACTCTCTGGTCCTCCAAAAAACATGTCTTTCCCACATGCAAAGTACATTCAAACCATCCCAACATTCTCCAAAGTCTTATTTCAGCATCAACTCTAAGTCCAAATCAAACCTCATGCTAAACAGCACAGGATGTGTCAACAAATTTCAAAGGTTTGCAATCATACAAATATAGCCTCTAACTTCAGTGGAATTAATCAAGAAACCAACAACAGAACAATAACTAGGACATTTATAAATGATCAAAAACTAAGTATCAGGTTTCTAAATAATCTTGGAAAATAAATAACAATTAAAATTAGGAAAAAATATGGTATATATAAACAATGGGCTATTATTCAGCAATTAAAAAGAATGAAATAATGCCTTTTGTAGCAACATTGAAGGACCTAGAGATTATCATACGGAATGAAGACAGAGAAATACAAATATTATATGCTATCACTAATATGTGAAGTCTAAAAAAGCTGATAAAAATGATTTTATTTACAAAACAGAAACTGACTCACAAACATAGAAAGCAAATTTATAGTTAGCAAAGGAGAAAGTGGGCTTCCCTTGTGACTCAGCTGGTAAAGAATCTGCCTAGAATGTGGGAGACCTGGGTTCAATCCCTGGGTTGGGAAGATGCCTTGGAGAAGGGAAAGACTGACCCCTCCAGTATTCTGGCCTGGAAAATTCCAGTCCATGGGGTTGCAAATAGTTGGACACAACTGCAATTTTCACTTATAGGAGATTAACAGAAACACATCACTATGTATAAACAAGGATTTACTCTATAGTACAAGAAATTATATTATCTTATTATACTGTAATGGAAAAGAATCTAAAAAATGCACACAGATACACACACACAGACACACACACATCTGAATCTCTTTATTGTGTACCTGAAACTAACACAATATTGTAAACAATATTACTTCAAAAAGGCTTCCCTCATTAGCTCAGTTGGTAAGGAATCTGCCTTCAGTGCAGGAGACCCAGGTTCAATTCCTGGGTTGGGAAGATCCCCTGTAGAAGGAAATGGCAACCCACTCCAGTATTCTTGCTTGGAAAATCCCATGGAGAGAGAAGCCTGGTGGGCTACAGTCCGTGGGGTTGTAAGAGCTGGACACGACTTAGTGACTAAACCACCACCAACGTTGGTCCAGTGGTCTGTATACTTCAAAAAAGGAAAAAGATACCATCAAGAACCAGGTAAAGATGAAACATTTCTTTCTAGGGTAGACTCACAGATAGATGTGCAAGGAAACTGACTCTGGTCAGAGGGCTTGAGAGATACCAGATAGCTTCTTGACTTCCATGTTTCTCCTCCATCTACCTAGGACCCCACGATGTGGCTCTGGACCCTGTTGATGAACAGTTAGGGCCTGAGAAGTTTGGTTTGATCCCTGACCTAGGTGCTGGCCCTAAAGTCAAGAGTCTACATGAAATGGCCAGAGGCCCCACTGCCCATGACTGTGATGTTTTGCCTTTGTGGAAGTGATAAAGGGAGGGTCTTAGGCGGATGGCATTGACCCTGAGAGATGTAAGCAGAAATTATATTCAAGTTATAGCAATATTAAAGACAAGTTAAGCATGTGTACTTGCCCTGATTCTATTCGATCTTGTACCATGTGGTAAGATAAGAAACACAAAAGCATAAATATTGAAAAAAAATTAGAAAAAATATTGGACTCATTAATAATGAATATATGACATGTTAAAACCTGTGGGATGCTGCTAAAGCAGGACTTGGGGAAAGTTTATAGCTTTAAAGTGTAAATAGAAAAGAATAAAGATTAAGAATCAGTTATCTAAGCTTCCATATCCAGAAACTAGAAAAAGAAATGCAAATAAAATACAAAGAAAGAAGAAGGGAGGAAATGATAAAGAGAAAACCTCAATGAAACAGAGAAAAATTGTAAATGCTAGCAATGAGTTCTTTGAAAATATTAATAAAATAGACAGACTTCTATAAAAATGGGCTAAGAAAATAAAACAACTGTTCAATAGCAAGAAAGAAGACACTACTACTATAGATCCTACAGGGATGTAAAAAATAAGTTTATATTATGAATGGTGTTATTTCTGTTAAATAAATTGAATCTGAATTTAAACAACATTCCTACAAAAGAAAATTTCTTGGCTTATATGATATCACTGCTGAAATCTTTCAGATGTTTAAAGAGGAAAAAAATAACAGCAATCTCACACAAACATTTGAAAATACAGAAAAAAGGACATTCCCCTATTAGTTTTTTGGACAAAATATCCTGATCCCCAAATTCTGTATGTTGTTGTTTTTCAGTCGTTATGTCCAACTCTTTGTGACCCTGTGGATTGCAGCATACCAGGCCTCCCTGTCCCTCATTATCTCCTAGAGTTTGCCCAAGTTTATGTCCATTGAATCATTGATGCTATCCAACCATCTCATCCTTAACTCTGTACGTACATTACAAGAAAAGAAAATTATGTCAATATCTGTAAACTTATATACAAAAATGCTAAATGAAAGATTAACAAATCAAATTTAGCAATATATGAAGAAAGAAAAATAAATTGTGACCAAGTAGAGTTTATTCCAGAAATGAGAGATTAATATTTGAAACCAAATCAGTGTAATTCACCATAATAACACAACTGATGTATAAAAAGCATTTGCTAAATTGTCATTCATTGTTTTAAACAGCAAAATAATAATAAAAGAAAACTTTCTTAATTTTATAAAGAAGTATGTACCAAAAAATCTACATAGAACGCATATTTAGTGGTGAAATAGTAAAATTTTCTTCCTGAAGTTGGGAATAAAATGATGTTCATCATGGCTGTTTATAATTATAGTATCTTAGATATTTTAGTCATTGCAGTAAGAAAAATTGGAAATTAATGAAAATTGGAAAGAGGGAGCAAAACTGCCATGAAATGTAGGTGGTACTATTGTAAATATAAAAGAATCCAAAACTATCTGCAACAAACTGAAATAATTAGCAACAGAATTTAACAAATATGCTGTATACAAATTAACATTCAAAAGTTAAGTATTTCTATATGCTAACAGAAGGCAATGAAAAATAAAACTTTTGAAATATTATTTAACACAAGATCAGAAAATATCAAATGCTTCAGTTCAGTTCAGTTCAGTCACTCAGTCGTGTCCGACTCTTTGAGACCCCATGAATCTCAGCACGCCAGGCCTCCCTGTCCATCACCAACTGCCAGAGTTCACTCAGATTCACGTCCATCAAGTCAGTGATGCCGTCCAGCCATCTCATCCTTTGTCGTCCCCTTTTCCTTCTGCCCTCAATCCCTCCCAGCATCAGAGTCTTTTCCAATGAGTCAACTCTTCGCATGAGGTGGCCAAAGTACTGGAGTTTCAGCTTTAGCATCATTCCTTCCAAAGAAATCCCAGGGCTGATCTCTTTCAGAATGGACTGGTTGGATCTCCTTGCAGTCCAAGGGACTCTCAAGAGTCTTCTCCAACACCACAGTTCAAAAGCATCAAGTCTTCGGCTCTCAGCTTTCTTCACAGTCCAACTCTCACATCCATACATGACCACTGGAAAAACCATAGCCTTGACTAGACGGACCTTTCTTGGCAAAGTAATGTCTCTGCTTTTCAATATGCTATCTAGTTTGGTCATAACGTTTCTCCCAAGGAGTAAGCATCTTTTAATTTCATGGCTGCAGTCACCATCTGCAGTGATTTTGGAGCCCCCCAAAAATAAAGTCTGACACTGTTTCCACTGTTTCCCCATCTATTTCCCATGAAGTGATGGGACCAGATGCCATGATCTTCATTTTCTGGATGCTTAGGAATAAATAAAATAAGAGATATATAAGATCTATACTTAAAAACTACAAAACACTGTTCAAAGAAATCAAAGACCTAAATAAAAGGAGTGATACATCATGTATTTTGATTGCAAGACTCAATAGTTTTTATGTATATATCTGTTTTTCTCAAATTACTCTATTGATTCAACATAATCTCAGTCAAAATTCCATCTTGGAGAAATAAATCAATTTTCATGTAAATTTTAAGTTGGCACTCATATTAAATTCATTTGCTACCTTTTTTAGTTTGTAGATACTTTTGACATTTCTATATCCACAACATGTCTGTCTCTTATTTGGTAGATTAAAAAGAAGCATGCTAGTCTTGGAATCAGGATCTCTATTCAATTTCTTTCTCCTGGGAAGAGAAAGGCAAGAAATCTCTTGGACCTTTGGTTTTCCCTTGGACAGAGTGGATTTGGGCTGTATGATCTCTACTGTCTTGTGCAGGTATACATTTTATACATTTATTAAAAGAGACAATGTCATATCCATCTCAGTGGCTAAAATCATAATATCTAAGATAAATCCAGAAACTTTTGTTGAAATATTGATTACAGATAAGGAGGAAAATTGTAGGAATATTGCTGTTTCTTCACATATTAATTTTGCAATTTGCTTGTTGCTCAGTCATAAAATAGTAATTTCTTCACACTGATCTAGAAATGTAAATTTAACGTATGATATTTTACTTTAAATTTTGAGAAACTGTAATTTTACCTCTTTTTGTGGGCATTTGAATGATCTTTTATAATATAAAGATGATGGTATTATTAGGTAGTCTGACTGCAGTGGTAAGTATAGAACTTTAATACACTTATAACATTTAAAATTGAAAACATTAAATAATAATGATATTTAAGTAATTTCAAGGGCAGATTAAGTAATATTCTTAAATGAGTTAAATTTTTAGTATAATAAGAGAAATTAAAAAAATTGTTTTTCAATATTCAAAATGTAATTCTCTCTCCATGAAAGATGCATAGATGATGGTAACAACTGCTTGAAGTAGGTATGTCCAACTCTGTCCAACTCCAGAAGATTTTCCTTTTGGTATGACTAAAAAAAATATCTATTCAAGGCAACACTATATCTAAAGTTAACTTTCAAAGTAATAGCTAATTAATTTATTTGAGCAGCAGAAATGTTTCTCAGTTCTGGAGGCTGAAAGTCTAAGACCAGGGTGAGAACCCTCTTCTGAGCTGCAGACTTCTTGCTGTGTTCTCACATAGTGGAAAGGACAAGAAAAGGTCTCTTTGATAAGGACACTAATCCTATTCATGAAGGTCCCACACTCATGACATAATTGATAAAAAGTTCTTCAAATATACCCAAGACTTCAAGTTATTGCCTGTGGGGTTTTTTTTATCACTTTATTTTTATTTTTTAAATTATTAATTTATTTTAATTGGAGGCTAATTACTTTACAATATTGTAGTGGGTTTTTTTTGCCATACATTGACATGAATCAGTCATGGGAATACATGGGTTCCCCATCCTGAACCTCCCTCCCCATCCCATCCCATCCCTCAGGGTCATCCCAGTATTTTTGTAAATGTCTTTTACAACTTATGGTTTGTTAGGGAATGAATGTTTGTGTCTCTCAAAATTCGACATAATACTTTTAAAGTAATAAATTTGCTTAGGAAGTGGAAAGGAACTGGAACAATGAAAAAAGATATTGGGTTATGGGGGGGATATCTTTTTCTAGTGTAGTATTTGTTATCTCTATCATGTTTATAAGTTACTGATCTCATAAGAAAGCTGTGGTACATATACACAATGGAGTATTACTCAGCCATTAAAAAGAATACATTTGAATCAGTTCTAATGAGGTAGATGAAACTGGAGCCGATTATACAGAGTGAAGTAAACCAGAAAGAAAAACACCAACACAGTATACTAATGCATATATATGGAATTTAGAAAGATGGTAACGACAACCCTGTATACGAGACAGCAAAAGAGACACAGATGTATAGAACAGTCTTTTGGACTCTGTGGGAGAGGGAGGAGGGGGATGATTTGGGAGAATGGCATTGAAACATGTATAATATCATATAAGAAACGAATCGCCAGTCCAGGTTTGATGCAAGATACAGGATGCTTGGGGCTGGTGCACTGGGATGACCCAGAGGGATGGTACAGGGAGGGAGGTGGGAGGGGGGTTCAAGATGAAGAACACGTGTACACCTGTGGTGGATGCATGTTGATGTATGGCAAAACCAACACAATATTGTAAAGTAGCCTCTAATTAAAATAAATAAATTTAAAAAAAAGTTACTGATCTCTTCCTTTTCCATTGTTTGTTCGTAGATTCACAGCTTATTATCAAGTTCCCATTACCTGGCTCCCCTTTTTGCCTTCTTAACTTTTTAGTTCCTCAGGCCCATTGTTCTTTGCTAGATTGAGGGTAATAAAGTGAGGCTATAGTGATTGTAGATTTTGCCTCCCTCAGAAACCTTGGGATGATGAAGTAAATCATTAATAATTTTATTTGCGTGCTCTGATCCCATTGAACAGTACTGCCTTTTAAGCAAGTATGGTCTCTATCCCTTAGGAATAGACCAGAGACCCTAGACTTTGAGTAGAACCTTTATATAAAATTTTCTAAGTTCTCTTTCAAAGCCTCTGAACAAGGCTGCCAATGAGCATTTTCCAGATAAGATGCCCAGAAATGTTTGTAAGTCCTGGTCCCTATTTTTCCTCTTTGGGACACTCTCAGTCCTCCTTTAAGGTTATATAGACTATAGACCAGATGCTCAGAAATGTTCTTGGATTTGATCCTCCAGCATTATCCCAAGGGTCCTCTGGTCTGGAATGGGTTCCTAAGAACTAAATAAATAGTTATCAGCGCACCATAGAGGCAACAAGATCTATGTTGTTTCCAAACATGTTCTGAAGACCATAGTCTTGTAGGTAATGACAGCACTATTACCTTTGTCTCACAGGGGGAGATGTGAAATTGGACAGGAATGACACATTTGATAGTAAAGAACATGACAAGGTGGTTCCTAGACCTGAATAAGAATAGATGTTGCCAGAAGAATCATCTCTGGGCAATAAACAAATATTTAAGGATTTCTCTACCCATGTTTCAAAATATTTTTTTGATAAATATCATACTTCACATGGACTCAAGGATTTTATAATCTGTTTAAAATTGCTTAGCATAAATAGGAGGACTCACATACTCTAGAGACAGCCTGGACTGAGAGAAACAAAGACGACTTTGGAGTTGATGGTTGATTTCCTAGTCTCTGGGTTGTATCCTTGAGGTTGAAGTCAGGTATATTAGAACTCTGCCAGTTCTATTCTGAACTAGCAAGGGCATACCTAAGACAAGCTGAGAATGCAGTGATGCCAGCGTGGAGGACAATACTTGTAATTGAGAAGAATAATACCATAATCACAGCAGTTTGTTCAAAGACCTGATGGAGGTAGGGCTCGGAATGTAAGAACTAATAATAAAGTTAGTGGTCAGGAGAATTGGAAATAGGCTGGGGCAATGTGATGAATTTGCACAGTTCAGCATAGACCATTAGTGGCTATTATGCTCTATGGAAACCCCTTTAAATAGGGAACAAGTACAATGGAGAAGTGGTACCTTAGAAAAACCATTATCAATCAACTGAACATGGAAATTAAGACTGTGTTCTTCTTGAAGGCAGAAACTAACTTATTTATCATTGGAATTTCAGAATCTATCTCCTAAAATACAGCAAAAGCTCTGGAAATGCTTGTTTAATGGCAATAAAAACATTCAAAGGACAAAGTTTTATAATTTTGAGGACTGGAAAAACTCAGATGCCAGATTTAGCAAAGTTGTTTTACGTTTTCACGAGAATGTTTCCTTCCATTTAATTGTAAAAATAAATGTTAGTAGATGTAGTCAGATTGGATTGTAGGGTCATAAAAGAGACAGATCAGCACAAGGAGCGGTCTTGTAGGGAAGTTGGGATAGGATTTTATTTATTCTGAGAGGACCCATCTCCACAAAAACAGAATTGAATCCAGAGGCTTACTGGGGGGTGATCATACTGTTAGTGAGATCACATTTCTTTTCGTGGCTCAAGACGCAAAAGTTAATTACAACTTTCCATTATAGTCTTCCTTATGTTCCTGCTAGAGACTGAACAGATCTTTTCTCATTAGTAATTTCCCCTGAAATTCCCCTGTTTTCCTAATTCTGTTAAGACAGAATCGCACAACTCCATCTGGTCCTGCATCTGCCTGTCCCCATATGTGTCCCTGAAGTGGGAATAATCTTGCTCTCTGAAGAGCTTGCTATGCCTGGTGCTGTGGCACAGGAGACCTCACCTTGGATTGTGCAGCTTGGTGGATCTGTTGTCAGTTTGAATTATCTTAAGTACTTATTTCCTATGGAATGGAGGTGGAAGGGTGGCTGCTTGTCTATTCTGACAATGTGTCTGAAAGACAGAACTGCAGGGAAAGGAAGGCTGAAAAGTAAATTTACCTGTATCCTAATATCTTTCCTCCACACACACCTACTTCTTTACTGTTGGTAATTATGGGTGGGATTATATTGGTTATGGGCTTCCCAGGTGGCTCAGGGATAAAGAATCCGCCTGCCAATGCAGGAGCTGCAGGAGACGCAGGTTCAGTCTTTGGGTGGGAAGATCCCCTGGAGGAGGAAATGGCAACCCACTCCAATATTCCTGCTGGGCTAATCCTGTGGACAGAGGAGCCTGATGGGCTACAGTTCGGTTCATGGGGTCACAAAGAGTTGGATACAACTGAGCAACTGAGTACACAGATACTGGTTGGGCTTTTAGGTTGATTTAGTAGAGGCTTCTAAGCAAAGACTTTTTGAGGACACTTTTTAGGATATTCTTTTGTTTTTCAAAGGTGACTTTACATGGCAGGCAAGGCACATGCTGACTCTGTAGCCCTTTATCTTGAACCAACTCTCTTTTAGTCCATCTACATGGACTCAATTTATTTTAAAACACAAAATGTGAGGTTTTATTCTAAATTGCACAGTGAAATGTAGCCCATTATTTCTATGTGATTTCACAGAATAGTGTACTCTGCACAAGATGGGCTCTGGTCACCATCATGTTCTTGCCCTACTAAGACTGCTGTGACATCACCCATTTACTGAATGACTCTTCCTATTGGGATGCAGTTCGTGGCTCACAAGATAGAAGTAGCTGAATCTTCAGGCCTAAGTCTCCATTTTCTTCACATCACTCAAAACAGACAAGTCATTACAAATATTGGGATTCCATGGGGTGACCTTTTCTCTGCCTACTTTCTTTATGAGGATTACTTTAGTCAGAGTGGAGGGAATGACAAGATTTTTTAAAAAAACTTTCTATTTTTTGTTTTCTAATTGTTCATTCAAAGTGAAAGATGCATATTATCAAGAGACTTCTATTTAGCAATTTATGGTGATTACGGTGAAGATCACTCAGTCGTGTCTGACTCTTTGCGACCCCATGGACTGTAGCGTACCAGGTTCCTCTGTCCGTGGGATTTTCCGGCAATAGTACTGGAGTGGATTGCCATTTCCTTCTCCAGGGAACTTCCTGACCCAGGGATCGAACCCCGATCTCCCACATTGTAAACAGACACTTAACCGTCTGAGCCACCAGGGAAGTCCTATAATGAAATTCTAAGGTATATATATTATCCTTTCTCTACTTGCTTTTATCTCACAATCAAGAATTTTATTTTCTATTGCTTTAACTTAGTGGGCCAATATTGACCTCCCTCTTCTCTTACCTCCTCATTTCTTCCAAGTTCTCCAAAAATCTGATCTGACATGCCTTTTGGTGCACCCTCCTAAATCAGACCTTCTGAGTCTGATTCAAAAGTCAGGAAGGATGTTACATGTCTGTCTTCAAGAAGGTGGGGTCATGTATTCATTTCTAGAATGTTCAGTATTTATAGTGTAGATTACTATAGATGGTACCTTGAAGAACCTGAAATGGTCCCAGTGGCTCTTATTCCCCGCCCAGAGAGATTTGTATTTTTTTTTTCCTGGAAGGATAGGTTTTATTAGTCTTGTGCAATTTCTGGGAACAGAAACTTTAGATAGAATACATTCCCTTCCCCCTTACTTTCCTGACTGTTATAAACTAAGAGTGATATAATTTAAAGCAGCATTCTGAAAATAGGTACACAAATTTTGTAGGCAATATAGTTAATATTTCCTGAACATTTTTTATGAACCAAGAACTAGACTAAGGACATTCCATGGATTACCTAGTTTCTTCTTTACAGCAAACTTACGTATAGATACTTATACTATTCTTAGAGATGGACAAATTAAAGTTTAGGAAAGTGATTTTGCCTATAGGCAATAGGTTTATGGGTGACAGGGCAGGGGTTCCAATGCAGTTTGATTCCATGAGCCAAACTCTTAATCACTGTGATATATAATTAACTTGAACAGTGGCCCAAGACCAATTTCCATAGTGCCTTGTTTAACTAACCATTTAAATCATGAGAAATCACTTAACCTGGCTGTTTCTCAGATTCTTCATTTATTGTAAGAGGATTTGTCAAAGTGGTGATTTTTTTTAGGCTCTTTCTGTTTCATAATTGTATGAGAGATTGGAGATTACATTCCTTCTAGAAAATTTCTGTAACACTCAGTATCACTTAACTCCTGGTTATGTTTTAAAATCAGAATGTAGTTTATGTATGTTTTAGAATCAGAATGTAGTTTAAACCTGGTCAAATCCACTTCCAGACATGTTACTCTCGTGATTTCCTTTTTTCTGTTTAACTATTTCACAAAACATTTATGTAAAAGTAGGAAAATCGACCACGATATGTAGCACCTGTGTATATGGGAAAAGTATAAGACAGTAAAAGATTGTATATGAGAGTTGGGTGTGTAAAACAGTACTTAAGAGAGTGTTAAGTGTATGAGAGTGGGTGTGAGACTTTGTGAAAATATGTTTGTAGAGTGTGAGAGTGTAAGAGGAAGAGGGTGCATGCAGAGAAAGGATATATAAGAAAGAGTGCAAAAGGGAGAAAGTATAGGTGAGTGTTCAACAAAGAGTATGTGTGAGAGATAAAGCGTGGATACACCAGAGAATATGGAAGGGGAGAGAGAGAGAGAAGCAGAGAGAGGGAATGTGGAAGGAAGGGTTTGATATATTGTGAACCTGAGAGGGTGAGAAAAAGATTGAGAACAAGTGTGAATGGAAGAGTATATAAATGTGAATGAATCTTTGTGTGAATGTGTATGTATGTTCACTAATTAGGCACATGCATTTTCCTGGGTTAGAGGCCAGTCCTATGCCCTGCACAGCATGCTATTACACACCATAGCTGATTCATTGCTCTGATTGATGTCAAATAGTTCACCACTCACTGTAAAGGATGTCCAGAAAATGAATATCTAACACAGAAAAAAGCAATTGACATGAGTAGCTGAAATGCATCATGATTGCACCCTGGAGTTGAGAGTAGAGCTGCCCTGAGCCAAAGATGTTTTGTAGAGGGAGGGCATGGCTTTTGGGTTGGCAATGAATAGAATGTGCCACAATATTCAGAACACCTTTTGGGAAAGATAAGCAAGAAAGTATGAAGATATGTGGTATGAATTTTAGTTCTTACTATATATCTTTGTGTATGGTATAAATCTTTTATAAGAGCATGACATATTTTTATATTTAATAAATACAAGAAAAAACAGGATTGTCTATCTAAAAGGCTATTTTAAGTTGTTTATTGAGTGATGTAATGTCTTTAACTTCTCTGAGGTTTACAGATCTTCAATAATAGTTCTGCTACTACATACAATTATGTTTTATATAGAATTGTTTTGGGTGGGAATCAATGGGTAATAATTACTTTCCACATTTGGACTGATGTCCATATGGAAATAAATACTTTAAGACCCAGAGTAGAGAATAGAAATTCAGTTAAGAAAGGAAATCCAGGGGTAATCATCAGTGTCCAAGTACACTGATGGAATTTGTGGTTGTCTCCAGGGAGGGTATTAAACTTGCAACAATTTGAACTAATATTAAGTGCATCTCAAAGGAGTATGATGAACTTGAATGGCTGCATCTATGCTACAAATGGTGGAATAGAAGCCCAGAATTCCCAAATATGAGACTCATCTCTGTCATTGTTTCAGTTCCAAGTACATAGTAGAGCAACAGATCTCCACTTATTTGTCCTAAACTAACCCAACTTTGGGGACTTCCCAGGTGGCACAGTGGTAAAGAAACCACCTGCCAATGCAGGAGACATGAGTTTGATCCCTGGGTCAGGAAGATCCTCTGGAGGAGGAACTGGAAACTCACTCCAGTATTCTTGTCTGGAAAATTCCATGGACAGAGGAGCCTGGCAGGCTACAGACCACGGGATTGCAGAGTCAGACACAACTGAGCAACTGAGCACACAACCCAACTTTAAAAATAAGACCCAGATCAAATTCTAGTGAGCAAAGAACATTTTGTTTTGATAAAAAAAAAAAAAAACATACATCCCTTTTATAACTCCAGCAGACTTTTCCGGTCCTATTATTTTTATGATGCAGTGCTTTTAGGGCCTATGAAGTTAGTGAGGAAGAAGATTTCCCCTATATTGGAACAGTGTGTGTGTGCCCTCAGTTGCTCAGTTGTGTCCAGCTCTTTTTGACCGCATGGACTGTAGCCTGTCAGGCTCCTCTGTCCATGGAATTTTCTAGGAAAGAATCCTGGAGTGCTTGCCATTTCCTTCTCTAAGGGATCTTCCTGACCCTGGGGTTGACCTGCATCTCCTGCATTTCCTGCATTGGCAGATGGATTCTTTACCGCTGAGCCACTCAAAAAGCCCCACTGCAATACAAACAACTACAGAGGTAAATATTCTAGGGGACTGACCAGGATACATACCAAAATATTTTCCTATGATCATTCAAAAAATGAGAATTTCCCAACAGGTTGGGAAAATCAGAGACTACTTTATCAGAAAGATGCTCATGTATTTATTTGAGTTCACATGTCTCATTTTCCTAACTTTAAAATACAACACACAACCCATGAGAAAGAGACTCCCACTCATTCAATACGTAGTCACAAGAAAAAGCTGCATAGAACACTTACATTTAAAAATTATATAATTAATTAAAAATGGAGTTAATGACAGTGAACTGTGTGCAGTTAGCAGAAGGAAGATTACTTACCACTGTGATCCTCACCTGTCAGGATTCTTGTCAGCTGCTGCTGTGCACTTTAGGCTCTTCATCTCAGAATAGAAGGATCATGTGTGACCCATCCTCTCCAGGGAAGACACAGGTAAATTAGGTCTCTTAATGAGTTTCTTTCCAAAAGGGCATTGGTTGAGGGGGATTTATTATAGGAATAGGATTATTCCTATTACTGGAATTTGAGGGGCTCAAGTGAAGTATTGCTGCAGTCTTGTGTGGGAACGACAGATACTGAACAAGAGGTGATTGTGTTGAAGGTGGGGTGGTAGAATCAGAAGGACAAACGTGTCAGGCTGACATGGGCCAGGAGAAGAAATGATATTCCCATGAGAAGGTCATGCAGTGCTGTGCTGCTGCTAAGTCACTTCAGTCATGTCCGACTCTGTGACCCCATAGACAGCAGCCCACCAGGTACCCCCGTCCCTGGGATTCTCCAGGCAAGAGTACTGGAGTGGGGTGCCATTGCCTTCTCCAAGTACTGTGCTAGGACTGAGCAAAGAGTGAAAGCAACCTTCTTCCTATTTCTGTTGGGTTTTGTTTGCTTACTTGCTTTATCAAATAACAATACTGCCCTTACCTGCACATTTAGTATTTTTCCAAAGAAAATGTGTAATAGTTCAGGCACATCACTGGTGAAACAGCTCACGTAACACTGTAGTTAACCTAGAAGTAACGTGGGGAAATGTGTTCTGCAAACCACATGCAGAGACAAATGTAATAAATGTACTTTTAAGTATAGCTACTTGTAAAACACATGATAATTATGAGTAATATATGCTCACACATGGTCCATTTTTATTTTAAACTTATGTAGTGATTTTATGTCTGTAAAAGCTTTAAATATACCACATATATTTTGCTTTAGTTCAAAATACATCTATTTCAGGAACAATTTAGAGTATGGATATTTCTGGAAGTATTACATCTTTAGCTGTACCTTCTTCATTTGGTTAGTTGATTAAATACACTTGTACTTAGTCAATCAGTCGTGTCCGACTCTTTGTGACCCTGTGGACTGTAGCCTGCAAGGTTCCCCTGTCCCTGGGATTCTCCAGGCAAGCATACTGGACTGGGTTGCCATGCCCTTCTCCAGGGGATCTTCCCAACCCAGGGATCGAACCCAGGTCTTCCACATTGCAGGCAGATTCTTGACCATCTGAGTCACCAGGGAAGCTATGCTGCTGCTGCTAAGTCGCTTTAGTCATGTTGGACTCTGTGCAACCCCATAGATGGCAGCCCATAGGCTCCTCCGTCCCTGAAATTCTTCAGGCAAGAATACTGGAATGGGTTGCCATTTCCTTCTCCATTGCATGCATACACGCTAAGTCATTTCAGTCATGTCCAACTCTGTTCGACCCCATGGACAGCAACTCTCCAGGCTCCTCTGTCCACAGGATTCTCCAAGCAAGAATACTGGAGTGGGTTGCTATTTCCTTCTCCCAGGGAAGCTATAATCAAGTACAAATAACTTTATTTAATTAACTTGATTAATTATATAAAAATAAATTATTTGATTAATAAAATATTTAACTTTATTAGGATGTATTATCCTTAGATGTATTGGTAGACTAACATATATTTTTTCATTATACACTAACTCCCCTGTATAGTGCACCCTACATGTTAAGGGCTCAATTAGATAGGTGAAAGAATGTGTAGGTGAATAAGTAAAAGCTTGTATATATAAATTAAGAAATGGTTATATCTAGTTATTCCTTAAAAGATTTTGAACTGAGAATTTGAGTTCAGTTGGTGCACTGGAATATCCCCAAGAGAATCCAGGAAAGAACTAGGGGAAGAAGCCAAACAAAGGTTTGCTTTCCAGTAAAGTCCTGGTCTCAGCTTAATGCCCCTGAGGCCCTGAAGTACTCATTGCACATCACAGAGTTGTCTTTCCAGGGAAAATAATTAGATGTTTATACTCAGCATAAGTTGTGAAGGACAACACACTCCTGGGTACCTCCGGCTCTCATCTGTAGGTTGCTCCAAAGTCCAAGGGCAATCCTAAGGTTTCCATAGTGAGCAGTTAGCAGCAAAGTATGCAGAGGCAGGGAGCTTGACGCCCAGTGCTGATATGAGGGATTGATAGAATCTAAGTGAAATGCCAACAGGATTTACTACAGCTAGAAATCAGTGCAGCCAAGATTTTAAAGTGAATCTCTAGTTAAGAGAAAGAGCTTTTCAAGTACATTACAGCAAACCATTGCTTTACTAAACGTAATCATATTATTATTTGGTTAACCAATTCCAAAAGAAAATTCTACAAAATTTCATCTTCAAACACAAATGGTTTGAATATTTCTGTGATCTCTTTATCACTGCACAACATTTTACATATCTTTAATCAATGTGCACAGACCATTTTATAGTCCTTGTTTTTATTTTTTTTTAATTTATTTATTTTAATTGGAGGCTAATTACAATATTGTAATGGTTTTTGCCATACATTGACATGAATCAGCCATGGGTGTACATGTGTTCCCCATCCTGAACCCCCTTCTCACCTCCCTCCCCATCCCATCCTTCTGGGTCATTCCAGTGCACCAGCCCTGAGCATCTGTCTCATGCATTGAACCTAGACTAGTGATCTGTTTCACATATGATAATACACATGTTTCAATGCTATTCTCTCAGATCATCCCATCCTTGCCTTCTCCCACAGAGTCCAAAAGACTGTTCTGTACATCTGTGTCTCTTTTGCTGTCTCGCATACAGGGTTATCGTTACCGTCTTTCTAAATTGCACATATATGCGTTAGTATACTGTATTGGTGTTTTTCTTTCTGGCTTACTTCACTCTGTGTAAGAGGCTCCAGTTTCATCCACCTCATTAGAACTGATTCAAATGTATTCTTTTTAATAGCTGAGTATTTGCCTGGAGAAATGTCAATAACCTCAGATATGCAGATGACACCACCCTTACGGCAGAAAGTGAAGAGGAACTAAAGAGCCTCTTGATGCAGGTGAAAGAAGAGAGTGAAAAAGTTGGCTTAAAGCTCAACATTCAGAAAACGAAGATCATGGCATCTGGTCCCATCACTTCATGGGAAATAGATGGGGAAACAGTGGAAACAGTGTCAGACTTTATTTTTGGGGGCTCCAAAATCACTGCAGATGGTGACTGCAGCCATAAAATTAAAAGATGCTTTCTCCTTGGAAGAAAAGTTATGACCAACCTAGATAGCGTATTCAAAAGCAGAGACATTACTTTGCCAACAAAGGTCCATCTAGTCAAGGCTATGGTTTTTCCTGTGGTCATGTATGGATGTGAGAGTTGGACTGTGAAGAAGGCTGAGCACTGAAGAATTAATGCTTTTGAACTGTGGTGTTGGAGAAGACTCTTGAGAGTCCCTTGGACTGCAAGAAGTTCCAACCAGTCCATTCTGAAGGAGATCAGCCCTGGGATTTCTTTGGAAGGAATGATGCTGAAGCTGAAACTCCAGTACTTTGGCCACCTCATGCGAAGAGTTGACTCATTGGAAAAGACTGTGATGCTGGGAGGGATTGGGGACAGGAGGAGAAGGGGACGCCAGAGGATAAGATGGCTGGATGGCATCACTGACTCGATGGACATGAGTCTGAGTGAACTCCCGGAGTTGGTGATGGACAGGGAGGCCTGGTGTGCCGCGATTCATGGGGGTCGCAAAGAGTCGGACACAACTGAGCAACTGAACTGGACTGTACTGAATATTCCATTGTGTATATGTACCACAGATTTCTTATCCATTCGTCTGCGGATGGACATCGAGGTTGCTTCCATGTCCTAGCTATTATAAACAGTGCTGTGATGAACACTAGGGTACACGTGTCTCTTTCAATTCTGGTTTCCTCGGTGTGTATGCCCAGCAGTGGGATTGCTGGGTCATAAGGCAGTTCTATTTCCAGTTTTTTAAGGAATCTCCACACTGTTCTCCATAGTGGTGGCTGTACTAGTTTGCATTCCCACCAACAGTGTAAGAGGGTTCCCTGTTCTCCACACCCTCTCCAGCATTTATTGCTTGTAGACTTTTGGATAGCAGCCATTCTGACTGGTGTGGAATGGTACCTCATAGTGGTTTTGATTTGCATTTCTCTGATAATGAGTGATGTTGAACATCTTTTCATGTGTTTGTTAGCCATCTGTATGTCTTCTTTGGAGAAATGTCTGTTTAGTTCTTTGGCCCATTTTTTGATTGAGTCGTTTATTTTTCTGGAATTGAGCTGCAGGAGTTGCTTGTACATTTTTGAGATGAGTTGTTTGTCAGTTGCTTCATTTGCTATTATTTTCTCCCATTCTGAAAGCTCTCTTTTCACCTTGGTTCTAGTTTCCTTTGTTGTGCAAAAGCTTTTAAGTTTAATCAGGTCCCATTTGTCTATTTTTGCTTTTATTTCCAATATTCTGGGAGGTGGGTCACAGAGGATCCTGCTGTGATTTATGTTGGAGAGTGTTTTGCCTATTCCTTGTTTTTAACTAGCCTGCATCACGGTGGCAGTGACTTCTAGACCAGGTCTCAGCAGGTCCTCTCTGCACTGCTGGCCACCCCTGCTTCACTGGCCCATATCTCTCCTCTGTCCTCTTGTCTGTCTATACTGTAGCCACAGTCATGATTTCTCAGTTCCTTGGAATCAACCACTCTTTCCTTCATTTGGGTCTTTACTCAGGCTGGACTAAGCTTCCCCTTCACCAAATGACTGGCTCCATCTTAGCCTTTAGATCTCAGCTCACATGGAACCCCCTTTAAGAAGACCTCCTTGACCAATCTGCCTTGAGACAACTTCATTGAAGTCTTCTACCCCTTGATTCTGTTCCTTCGCTTTGTGGCACATACCTTTTATATTCTATATTTTTTTACTTACTGACCTATCTCTGTTTGCCCCACTACACTGTAAGCTCCAGGAGTGTAGAAACTATCTCAGTTTACCACTGTGTACTTAGCACCTCACACAGTGCTGGAATAAAATAGGTTCTCAGTAAGTATTTGTTGACCAAATAAAAAATGTGACTATCCAGCAATATCATCTTTTAATAAATACATTAGAACTTCGACCTCTGGGTGGGTATTATTTCCTTAGGCAGCTTCACTGGGATCACACATATTTATTTAAATGATACTCATTGTTCAAAATACATTTGAAGCATCTGTTAGAAGTATTCCTCAGAGCATACTCTTGAATTATTTTAATAATTATAAGTTATATCCTTTGAAAGGGATTTCTTTTCTTTTCTTTTTTTTTTTGTAGAAATAGTCAATTTTCTTTAGTAGTCAAGGCTGGAGAATAAAATCAAGAATACTGTTTTTGGTTACATTAAAAGTACTATGGATGGATTTTTTATTTTTTTTGAATGGCTCAGAAACTGGAAAAGCTAGAGGTTTTTTTTCCAACAGGGTATTTCAGATAAGATTTCATACAACAGTGGTTGCAAATATCTTGTTGACAAGACATTATTCTACATCTGGGTAAAAACAAATTTCAGCTTCCTAACTTTAGAATTACAATTTCACTTAAGAACAATGAAACTGAAGAATTTTTAACTTATTTTCTAATGTTTAGGTTTACTCAAATGAGTAGTCTTCTCCCTAACTTTTAAAATCTAAATTCATTGTGGTTGACTCTTTTTGGCTCCAAAATCACTGTGGATGGTGACTGCAGCCACAAAATTAAAAGATGCTTGCTCCTTGGATGGAAAGCTATGACAAACCTAGACAGCATATTAAAAAGCAGAGATATCACTTTGCTGACAAAGGTCTCTATAGTCAAAGCTATGGTTTTTCCAGTAGTCATGTATGGGTGTGAGAGTTGGACCATAATGAAGGCTGAGTGCTAAATAATTGATGCTCTTGAATTGTGGTGATGGACTCTTGAGAGTCCCTTGGACAGCAAAGAGATCAAACCAATCAATCCTAAAGAAAATCAACCCTGAATATTCATTGGAAGGATTGATGCTGAAGCTGAACCTACCATACTTTGGCCACCTGATATGAAGAGTAGACTCATTGGAAAAGACCCTGATATTGGGAAAGACTGAGGAAAAGAGAAGGGGATGACAGAGAATTAGATGATTGGATTGCATCACCAACTCAATGAACATGAGTTTGAGCAGACTCTGGGAGATAGTGAAGGACAGGGAAGCCTGGTGTGCTGCAGTCCATGGGGTCCCAAAGAGCTGGACATGGCTTAGGGACAGAACAACAACAACAAGCCTGCATAAAAGAAAAACAAATGAAGTGTGGAATCTCTAAAACTCTTTTTAAATGCAGTAAAACAAGGCTACATTATCCTAATTGGGAGAAAGTGTTATCTGCTCTAGTGACAAGTTGACTTAGAACATTAATTTTAAAAATGCAGTTTTATTATTTTTAAGTGCCTCTAATACATTGCTGATAGGGGCAGGAAAGGGAGAAGTAGGTTATGTCTTTAAAATTGTATAAATGTATTTTTGGTCATTATCTTATTCATGTTTAGCAGTTTTTACTCATAAAGTGGTTTTATAATTATCTGAAAAGAATTTTTTGGCCTTCAACTTTAATCAGGCTAATCACTTTTAAAAATTTCCTAATCAGCTGTTTTGGATGGAGCAAAGTGAAATTTTAGCTGGTATTAGTTACAATTATCCAAATTCTGTAATGAATGTGGAGGGACTGAATGAGTCCTTTTTAATTTTATTCTTTAGCCAATAAATTCATTAGGAAAAGCTTTGGAGCTTATTTATTCCCCATTCTCTCCTGTAATGCCACTGTCCTATGAATAACCCTGTACCTGTACTCTACAAACTTGCCTCATCAGTCTCCTGTAAATATTTTTTGGTCAGTCCAATATTTGTGCTTCTTTGGGTGCAGGATTAGGGAAGGATGGATTAGTTCTAGGCTGAGGTTTTGCCAGATGGGAGGGATGAAAGGAGCATGGGACAAAAGAGTTCCAGATATTGAAAGAGAATGTTGAAATTCTGGACTGGCTCTACTTATGGTGTAGATCAATTATGAGAGTCATTGGCAAGCTCACTGGAAGGATAGGCGATTGGATAAATGACTGGGACATCTGAATTAGCAGTTTTATTTTCTAGTTATGACACATTTCAACAGCATATCTGTGGGAATAGGGAAAGTAATGAAACCAATGGAGTAGAACTGAAGGTCATTAAAGATAACATGGTCAAGGAGATGAGAGGCTGGAATACTGGCTGAATTCCCCTCATACTGAGCATTGGATTCAGTCAGGATAGTGGCAGCCTTGGATTGGAAAGGAAGACCATGAGTCTAGTAATCCAATTTTTCATAAATGGTTGAGAGACCTGTGAATGTTGGGCGACAGCAATAAAGAGACGGATATATGGGGAGTGGGACAGTGTAATTGTTTGAAAGTGACACTGGAGAATTAAATAGGTGAGACTCCTTTTCTAGTCTCTGTGGTACATGGTATGATTGGCATGATTGGCTATATGTTGAGAGGCTTGTCCTCAGGGGAGATTCAGGTTTCAGGAGGCCAGACAACACTCAGTCAAGGTAGAAGATACAGAAGAATATGTCTATTACCATGCTGTTCCTTGTCTAAGCAATGTCTGAACGAGAAGAGATGGGCAGGAAGCTGGGCCAGGGGAGAGCAAGCGCAGGGCTGTCTCTGTGTGATGAGAGTACTGTGAGTAGATAGAAGACAGGAATAATTTTATATTTAATGATATGCCCAGGGAGGAAGGAATGAGATGGAGGGCTTGGGGGCTTAACTTACGGACTTGGACAAAGTGGGTACTTTGTTTTTTTTTGGTGTGTGTGTGTGTTTAAACATAGTATTTAAAAAATAATTTATTTGGCTGCAGAGGGTCTTAACTGTGGCACATAGAATCTTTGATCTTCATTGCAGCAGGCAGGATCTTTTAGCTGTGGCAGCATGCAAACTCTTCGTTATGGCACTTGGGATCTAGTTCCCTAGTCAGGGATTGAACCTCTGCCCCTGTACTGGGAGCATGGAGTCCTATCCACGGGACCACCAGAGAAATCCCAGGAGGGGGCACTTTGGTCTCATTGAATCAGCTGCAGCTTGGAAAGGAGACCTGCAAAGATGGGGTTGGTCTGCAACGATGGGTGGATGGCTGCATAGAGCTGTGTCCACAGAGAGCAGGCTACAGGGAACCTTGAGGCATAAACTGGAGGGACAGGCAATGGAACAGGCAGACTTCTCTTTCTTCTTTTCTTTGGCTGAGTTTTCTTTCTGGAGGCTGGAATGGGAGATATTTGTGCTTGCTCTGCTCCAGAGGGATTCCGCCTGGCATTTGACCTACAGCTGGTGTCCTGGGCCTTCCTCTGCTGAATGTCACTAGTGGGCAATTTTCCTTCTTTAAGTTTTTCTGTGGAGGCCTACAATGAACATGCATTACTTTTAGAAGAAGGGGAGAATATTTAAAACAGTTAACTCATAGATAAATTCTGATTAATGGCTCCCACATGTAAGAGGTGGCCAGGTGTGGGAACATAAAGACAAATATAAGACACAACATCTGCCCTTAAGGAGTGGGCAGTTCAGCAGAGAAAAGAGCTATATTATATGATTCTGTGAACTCAGTCCTTTCTGATTCCAGGGATAACAGCAGACAATAATAGTTACAGGAGAAATTTGGGCTACAAAACAAATGAAAATCACTTTTTAAAATTGAGAGAGTAGCAGTGAAATATATACATTACCATGTGTAAAATTAGATAGCCTGTGGAAATTTGCCTTATGATGCAGGGAGCTCAAATCCAGTGCTCTATAACAACCTAGAGGGGTGGGATGGAGTGGGAGGTGGGAAGAAGGTTCAGGAGGGAGGGGACATGCATACACTTATGGCCAATTCATGTTCATATATGGCGGAAACCAACACAATATTGTAAAGCAATTATCCTTTGATTAAAAATTAAAAAAAACATAAATCATGACAGTCTTATAAAAATAAGCTTCTTAAGGGACTTCCCTGGCAGTTAAGTGGTTAGGGCTTTGCCTTCCAATGCAGGGGATGCATGTTCCATTCCTGGTCAGGGAGCCAAGATCTCACATGCTTAGTGGCCAAAAACCCAACACATAAAACAGAAGCAATATTGTAACAAATTCAATAAAGACTTTAAAAATGGTCCACCTCAAAAAAATCTTTTAAAAAAGCAAAAAAATAAAACAAGCATCTTTATAATCAAAGAATGGCAGCAGTTAGAAATATCCAGGTGATATCTGTGTTCTCTACTTCACTGTGGAAACTCAGTCTTAGAGGATGTTTGCCAGTATGTCTTTTGAGTTTCCTTATATGATACTATTATAAGAACAACCAAAGATTTAGGAAAGATATTAAATGCAGCACTGGTATAACGTTTTCTAATAAGATCTTTCCTCAAAAGTAAAAACTTGAGCTTGTTTGCTTGAAAATAGCTTTTTAAATTAAATAATTTTTTAACATTTGAAGAAGGCCTGACATTTTTTATTAGATCTGGACCCAGGTTTGGATTTGTAAGGCCTTGCCTGGTAATCCCACTTTAAAGTGAAAAGCCCATCAACTTTCCTGGTTTGTTTTTCTCATTTAGCAGTATTCATTATCCAAAACATATAGACCATAATTGTTCATTACTGACCTATCCCAAGAAAACATAAACTTTTGTTTCTTTTCTTCACTACTGAATTCCCAGCACCCAGAGCAGTGCTTGGAGTATAATAGATGTTCAGTAAATATGTGTTGAGTAAAGTAATTAAAATTTTCCCCATCATCTAGACTGTTCCAACAGACAGTGATAAAAAATTTTTTCACAACTATGCAAGAATGCACAAGATTTGGAATTATTTTTAAACAAAGTTAGAACTCTTTCTTTTATTAGCAAGTGAAATATGGAAATTTCTTAGGATAATGTGAACAGATTGTGAATGCAACAGATTTTTTCATATTCAGCATTCTGAAGTGTTGATGATGCTCTCACTTATAAAACGTGCACACATGGTTGGGCAGTCACCCTGCCACCGTCTTGGATATCACTCATAAAGGTTACATCAGCACACAGAGCATTAACCTATCCAGTTAAAGAGAGATACCTGCTATTTGCATGGACCTGTGCTTACCAGACTTAGGTCCTATTCCACATTCCAATCTCCATCTTACCTTTGAACTGCTCCATGCCTTGGTTCAGGTTTCCATCCTGGTTCCTAGAACACACCTCTAGCAGCTCCATGCAACCACCCTCTGGGACTCTCAACTGGCCGGGTGATAGAGCACCTCCTTGGCTGCAAGTAGTACTTTGTCCTGGAGCAACCAGAGAGGAAGGTGTTTGTCTCCTGCTGGGGTGGAGAACCGCGATTTTGCTGCCCAGGGCTTTGTCTTCCCTCAGAGATGAAGGATTCTATGGTACAACTGCAATTTATTTACCAGGTGTTCCCTTTATTGACAGCTCTGTGTCAATCAACCTTGCTCTTTGACAGTCCTTGATGTTGATATGCATAACTATACACCCTCAGATTTCTATTGGAGGTTTCCTTCCCTAACTTTTAACTTTAGGAGATCCCCAAGATTATCTGGCAAATACTTGAGGCTCCCTGAAACTGCTGTTGGCTTTATTGTCCCTTAACCCTGGATCAGTGCTTGATGCCTCCTTTGGTTGCTGTTTTCTCTTTCCTCCACAGGGGTGCCTGCCTTAACTTCCTCGATTTTAAGTATTTTAAAGTCGAGGAAGTCAGTCCCCACCACTGATTCTAAGGAGAGACGCTGGACACCACAGTATTGCAGAACTTAGCCAAATACTCTTTTGGTCCTGTGTGCTGATTTTTCTAATACATATACCCAAGGATGGCTGGTTTTGAGTTAAGGTCAGTAACAACTACCAGGCTGCACTATAAATGTCTTCACATAGGCTTCAGTCCAACTTGCTATGCCTAAGGCCTTTTTCTTCCAAAATGAATTGTCTCCCAGGAACTTTAGAGCACTCCTTGTTAGGACTCTTAGATCTTCCTTCTTCTTTATACTTTAACTACAAATGCTAACTATGTTGAGTTCTTTTCTTTGAAGGCTTCAGTACCCTTTGTAGATTAATGGATGCAAATAGGAAGGGTGTCTGAAGCAGGAAAATCAATGGTCTAGGCATTCTGGGATATGATCCATTTGGGAACTCACTACACTATTGAAAAATGTTCTCTACTGAGTAATATTGCTTGTTGACCAGTAAGGGAAAACATGGGTGATTTATTTTATTTTATACTATTGATAGCTCATGATAAAGGGTGAAGTATAAAATACTTACCAAACAAACTGACAAAAGATTAATATTAATGCATTAGACATTTACTATAACTTCTTGATGCATACTCAGTCGCTTAGTCATGTCTGAGTCTTTGTGACTCTGTGGACTGTAGCCTGCCAGGCTCCTCTGCCCATGGAATTTTCCAGATGAGAATTTTGGAATGAGTTGCCATTTCCTACTGTAGGGAATCTTCCCGACCCAGAGATTGAACTCGAGTCTCCTGCATTGGCAGGTGTATTCTTTACCACTGTACCACCTGAGAAGTCCAACAGAATTTAATATAAATTTAGCTGTACTTGGTTCTCAACCAAGGGAGTCAAGTTACTGAAATCCTGGCAGTCTGCTTTTCACTGCTTGATCACATCTTTCTTATCCCAGAGAGACTCAATGACATTCTTGTTGAACTCTGTCACTTCAATCTATTCCTCTTCAAGTTCATCCTAAAAAGTAGGATAATTTTTGAGATAATATTTTTCTTAGTTAGAGTTATAAAGTGAATAGTATCTGCTAGAATGTGTTCAATAACTATTTGTTTAATTTAAATTTGAATTAGAGTTTTAATTGTGTGAATCATAGTTTAAGAAAGCACAGCTCTTTCCAATGATCTAACCAGTCAGACTCAAGCTCCTTGTTCTTGTATCTACCTATCCTGTTATTATTTCCCAGAAATGGCTCTTCTCTTTTTTAATTAAGATTTTCCTGGTAGCTCAGTCAGTAAAGAATCTACCTGCAGTGCAGGAGACCAGGGTTTGATCCCTGGGTCAGGAAGAGCCCCTGAAGAAGGAAATGGCAACCCAGAAACGGCTCATCTCTTTTTTAATTAAACATAATCAATTCAACTCCAGCAACCCAGTCAATCCAATCAATCCAATGGATCCAATGCAGTAAAGACTTTTTCATTCTATTTCATTCCAATAAGGCTTATCCAGCACTTTTGCACAACCAGAGTTAATTCATACACTTTATTGATCTTTTAAATCTAGTACTGTTTCACTTTGAAAGTTGTTCTGCTTCATCTTCACCAATTGAAATAATTTAATTTTAAAACTCCAAGGAGGACTGGTTTTCTTCCAAAAGTTGTCCAGAACCTTTGTTGTTCAGTTGTTCAGTCACATGTGACTCTTTGTGACAACATGAATTGCAGCACACCGGGCTTCTCTGTCCTTCACTATATCCCTGACTTTGCTCAAATTCACATCCATTGAGTCTGTGATGCCATCCAACTATCTCATCCTCTGTCACCCCCTTCTCCTCCTGCTCTCAATCTTTCTCAGCAACAATAAGTCAGTTCTTTGCATCAGGTGGCCCACGTATTGGAGTGTCAGCTTTAGCATCAGTCCTTCCAATGAATAGTCAGGATTGATTTCCTTTAGGATTGACTGGTTTGATCTCTTTGCTGTCCAAAGGACTCTCAAGAGTCTTCTCCAATACCACAATTTAAAAGCATCAATTCTTCGGTACTCAGGTTTCTTTATGGTTCAACTCTCACATTCATATATGACGACTGGAAAAACCATTGCTTTGACTATATGGACCTTTGGTGGCAAAGTGATGTCTCTGCTTTTTAATATGCTGTTTAGGTTTGTCATAACTTTCCTTCCAAG
>NW_011494711.1:8192346-8192608 GCF_000754665.1 Bison bison bison
AAAATATGTATTCTCATGGAAATGCTATTGACTAAGGAAAGGACAAAAGAAAGTACAGTAGACTCTTCATTCATAGAAACTAGTATTGCTTTCAGAGAGCAGAGCCAAAAGTATAGAACATGCTATCATAATAAGAAAACAACATTTGGAATAATTTATAAAGGAATTTGAAGAGTTGTTGTGATAAATAGAGTTAACTTTCCATCCACTTTTTACATTTTTACAATGAATTGTATAAGACATTTTTGCAAACAGTTGTATA
>NW_011494711.1:8193010-8195406 GCF_000754665.1 Bison bison bison
GACCAATCCTATTTTATCTGTAGTCCCAGTTCTTAACTCTTTCCTTCACTTCTTATACATTTTGGTATGCATCTTTAGAAGACTAAGACTCTTCTCATAATCATGAATTCAGTATAATTGTCAGACATTATTAAGAATACTTAGTAGCTACTCTTTACATTATTCTTTCACAGATGTCATATTTCACTTATAGTTTGAAGCGTGAACCAGATAAGTTTTTCACATTGAACATGAATGATATGCTTCTTAAGGCTTTCTCAATCTATAGACCATTCTTACTCCCTTTTTTCCATTATGACTAATTGTCAAAGAAATGGAATACCTTTGTTCTGAAAATTATTTCCCACAACCTGGATAGTGATGACTGCCGTTCCATGCTATGTTTTACATACTCCTCTGTCTCTTGTCATGACTAAAGCATTTGAATCATCTTCCGATTGTGTATGTGTGTTTATTTTTAATATACATTTCTTTCTTCCTTCAGAACACATAATGTCTGATTGTCTAACTTTCTTTGTGATCTTAACAGCCATTGATGATTAATCTCTGGATTCATAACCTATTTCTAAGTAGTGATACTTTAATTCTATCATTTCCTCTTGATTTATCAACTGTAGTGTTCTGTTAAGAGAAAGTTCCTCTCATCTACCTTGAATTATCCAGTGGTACTGTTCATATAGGAAAAACAGAATACGTTTTATTTATTTACTCAGTTAAAAATGATGATTTGGTTTATAGGTATCCTCCCATGGTGACTGATTATTTGTATTATTATAAACACTAATTTAATTTTTGAGATGTATTATTAATTAGCATTATTATCCTTAATGATGTTAAAATAAAAATTTGTTCTGAATGTTACCTTTATTATCTTTTGATGCATCATTCAGGTATTTGGCAGCAATAAATATTACTTATTAAGCAAGGATTGTGTACAACTTGTATATCTTAGATAAGAAAATGCACAACTTTCCTCCTCCCTCAAAATTCATGCTCCTGTTAAAACTCTGGAGAATGTTTTGCTTCTATCAAATGACTAAAACACTAAGCAAGCACATCCTCTCAACGAAGGAATACCTACAACTTTTCCTGAATTATAAAGGCTGCAGGCAAATAAAAAAGAAAATTGTTTTCAATTCCTTTCAAAAGCACTCTCATGTTTATTGCAGCATTATTTACAGTAGAAAAGACATTCAGTTCAGTTCACTTCAGTCACTCAGTCATGTCTGACTCTTTGCAACCCCGTGGACTGCAGCACACCAGGCTTCCTTATCCATCACCAACTCCTGAAGCTTGTTCAAACTCATGTCCATTGAGTTGATGGTGTCATCCAAAACATCTCATCCTCTGTCGTCCCCCTCTCCTCCTGCCTTCAATCTTTCCCAGCAACAGGGTCTTTCCCAATGAGTCAGTTCTTTGCATCAGGTTACTAAAGTATTGGAGCTTCAGCTTCAGCATCAGTCCTTCCAAACAATATTCAGGATTGATTTCCTTTAGGATTGATTGGTTTGATCTCCTTGCAGTCCAAGGGACTCTCAAGAGTCTTCTCCAACAACACAGTTCAAAAATATCAATTCTTTGGCACTCAGCTTTCTTTATGGTACAACTCTTACATCCATACATGACAACTAGAAAAACCATAGCTTTGACTAAATAGACCTAGAGACATTGACAAAGTAATGTCCCTGCTTTTCAATATGCTGTTTAGGTTTGTCATAGCTTTTCTTCCAAGGAGCAAATGTCTTTTAATTTCATGGCTACAGTCACCATCCACAGTAATTTTGGAGCCCAAGAAAATAAAATCTGTCACTCTTTCCATTGTTTCCCCATCTGTTTGCCATGAAGTGATTCCAGTTGAGCTATTTCAAATCCTAAAAGATGATGCTATGAAAGTGCTGCACTCAATATGCCAACAAATTTGGAAAACTCAGCAGTGGCCACAGGACTGGAAAAGGTAAGTTTTGATTTCAATCCCAAAGAAAGGCAATGCCAAAGAATGCTCAAACTACCAAACAATTGCCCTCATCTCACACACTAGCAAAGTAATGTTCAAAATTCTCCAAACCAGTCTTCAACAATATGTGAACTGTGAACTTCTAGACGTTCAAGATGGTTTTAGAAAAGGCAGAGGAACCAGAGATCATATTGCCAATATCCGATGGATCATCAAAAAAGAAAGAGAATTCTAGAAAAATATCTATTTCTGCTTTATTGACTATGCCAAAGCCTTTGACTATGTGGATCACAATAAACTGTGGAAAATTCTTTAAGAGATGGGAATACCAGACCACCTGATCTGCCTCTTGAGAAATCTGTGTGCAGGTCAGGAAGCAACAGTTAGAACTGGCCATGGAACAACAGACTTGTTCCAAATAGGAAAAGGAGTACGTCAAGGC
>NW_011494711.1:8195884-8196889 GCF_000754665.1 Bison bison bison
GCTATGGTTTTTCCTGTATTCATGTATGGATGTGAGAGTTCAACTATAAAGAAAGCTGAGGGAGGACCTAAGATGGCGGAGGAATAGGATGGGGAGAACACTTTCTCCCCCACAAATTCATCAAAAGAACATTTAAACGCCGAGTAAATTCCACAAAACAACTTCCGAATGCCAGCAGAGGACACCAGGCACCCAGAAAAGCAACCCATTGTCTTTGAAAGGAGGTAGGAAAAAATATAAAAGACAAAAAAAGAGACAAAAGAGGGAGGGACGGAGCTCCATCCTGGGAAGGAAGTCTTAAAAAGAGAGAAGTTTCCAAACACCAGGAAACATTCTCACTGCCGAGTCTGTGCCGAGCCTTGGAAGCACAGAGGGCAACATAACAGGGAGAAAAATAAATAAACAATTAAAACCCACAGATTACGAGCCCTACGGTAATTCCCCCAGCGGAGAAGCAGCACAGACGCCTGCACCCGCCACTAGCAAGCGGGGGCTGGGCAGGGAGGCGCGGCGCGGGCTGCATCGCTTAGAGTAAGGATCTGGCCTGAGTGCCCCGAGGACTATCTGAGCGACCTAATTTGGGCTAGCAAACCAGACTGTGGGATATCTACCACGCGAAAAGCCAGCCCTAACCTAAGACACTGCCAGGCCTGCGCACAAAACAAAGACCTGAACAGAGATAGCCGGCTGCAGACCATTCCCTTCCGGTGACAGGCAGCCAGAGCCGGAAGGGGGCAATCGCAGCCCCAGAGAGACATTATCTACAAAACTGTAAGCAGGCTTCTTTGCTAACTAAGACTTCTTGGGGTTCTGGACGGTCAACATCCGCCGAGACGGTGTGCTGGTTGTACACCCAGATAACTGAGTGGCAGGGAGGCGATAAGTCGCAGCAACCGTGCTTGCCAAACACCTTATCACCTGAGCTGCTCGGACCTAGGAAGGGCACAAAACGCAGGCCCAACCGAGTCTGCACCTCTGAGGACTACCCAAGTGCCTGAACCTGAG
>NW_011494711.1:8198239-8201701 GCF_000754665.1 Bison bison bison
ACCTCTAACTCCTTCCTCTCTCTTCTCTTCTCCATGTAATGCTGTGAACCTCTCTGGGTGACCCTCACAGTGGAGAAACTTTTCATCTTTAACCTAGATGTTTTATCAATGGTGCTGTATAGAAGGAGAAGTTTTGGGACTACTGTAAAAATAAGACCGATAACTGGAAGCAGGAGGCTTAAGTCCAAACCCTGACTCCAGGGAACTCCTGACTGCAGGGAACATTAATTGACAGGAGCTCATCAAACGCCTCCATACCTACACTGAAACCAAGCACCACACAAGGGCCAAGAAGTTCCAGGGCAAGACATACCAAGCAAATTCTCCAGCAACACAAGAACACAGCTCTGAGCTCCAATATACATGCTGCCCAAAGTCACTCCAAAACCATAGACATCTCATAACTCATTACTGGACACTTCATTGCACTCCAGAGAGAAGAAATACAGCTCTACCCACCAGAACACAGACACAAGCTTCCCTAACCAAGAAACCTTGACAAGCCACCTGTACAAACCCACACACAGCGAGGAAATGCCACAATAAAGAGAACTCCACAAACTGCCAGAATACAGAAAGGACACCCTAAACTCAGCAATTTAAACAAGATGAAGAGACAGAGGAATACCCAGCAGGTAAAGGAACAGGATAAATGCCCACCAAACCAAGCAAAAGAGGAAGAGATAAGGAATCTACCTGATAAAGAATTCTGAACAATGATAGTGAAACTGATCCAAAATCTTGAAATCAAAATGGAATCACAGATAATTAGCCTGGAGACAAGGATTGAGAAGATGTAAGAATGGTTTAACAAGGACCAAAAGAAATAAAAAAGAGTCAATATATAATGAATAATGCAATAAATGAAATCAAAAACACTCTGGAAGCAACAAATAGTAGAATAACAGAGGCAGAAGATAGGATTAGTGAATTAGAAGATAGAATGGTATACATAAATGAATAAGAGAAGAAAAAAGAAAAACAAGTTAAAAGAAATGAGGACAATCTCAGAGACCTCCAGGCCAATATTAAACGCTACAGCATTCGAATCATAGGAGTCCCAGAAGAAGAAGACAAAAAGAAAGACCATGAGAAAATACTTGAAAAGATAATAGTTGAAAACTTCCCTAAAATGGAGAAGGAAATAATCACCCAAGTCCAAGAAACCCAGAGAGTCCCAAACAGGATAAACCCAAGGCGAAACACCCCAAGACACATATTAATCAAATTAACAAAGATCAAACACAAAGAACAAATATTAAAAGCAGCAATGGAAAAACAACAAATAACACACAAGGGAATTCCCATAAGGATAACAGCTGATCTTTCAAAAGAAACTCTTCAAACCGGGAGGGAATGGCAAGACACACTTAAAGTGATGAAAGAAAATAACCTACAGCCCAGATTATTGTACCCAGCAAGGATCTCATTCAAATCTGAAGGAGAAATCAAAAGCTTTACAGACAAGCAAAAGCTGAGAGAATTCAGCACCACCAAATCAGCTCTCCAACAAATACTAAAGGATATTCTCTAGACAGGAAACACAAAAAGGGTGTATAAATTCAAACCCAAAACAATAAAGCAAATGGCAACGGGATCATACTTATCATAATTACCTTAAACGTAAATGGGTTGAATGCCCCAACCAAAAGACAAAGACTGGCTGAATGGATACAAAAACAAGATCCCTACATATGTTGTCTACAAGAGACCCACCTCAAAACAGGGGACACATACAGACGGAAAGTGAAGGGCTGGAAAAAGATTTTCCATGCAAATAGGGACCAAAAGAAGGCAGGAGTAGCAATACTCATATCAGATAAAATAGACTTTAAAACAAAGACTGCGAAAAGAGACAAAGAAGGTCACTACATAATGATCAAAGGATCAATCCAAGAAGATATAACAATTATAAATATATTTGAACCCAACATAGGAGCACCGCAATATGTAAGACAAATGCTAACAAGTATGAAAGGAGAAATTAACAATAACACAATAATAGTGGGAGACTTTAATACCCCACTCACACCTATGGATAGATCAACTAAACAGAAAATTAACAAGGAAACACAAACTTTAAATGATACAATAGAACAGTTAGACCTAATTCATATCTATAGGACATTTCATCCCAAAACAGTGAATTTCATCTTTTTCTCAAGCGCACATGAAACCTTCTCCAGGATGGATCACATCCTGGGCCATAAATCTAGCCTTGGTAAATTCAAAAAAATTGAAATCATTCCAAGCATCTTTTCTGACCACAGTGCAGTAAGATTAGATCTCAATTACCGGAAAAAACTATTAAAAATTCCAACATATGGAGGCTGAACAACACGCTGCTGAATAACCAACAAATCACAGAAGGAAAAAAAAAAAGAAATCAAAATTTTTGTAGAAACTAATGAAAATGAAAACACAACAACCCAAAACCTATGGGACACTGTAAAAGCAGTCCTAAGGGGAAAGTTCATAGCAATACAGGCATACCTCAAGAAACAAGAAAAAAGTCAAATAAATAACCTAACTATACCTAAAGCAACTAGAAAAGGAAGAAATGAAGAACCCCAGGGTTAGTAGAAGGACAGAAATCTTAAAAATTAGGGCAGAAATAAATGCAAAAGAAACAAAAGAGACCATAGCAAAAATCAACAAAGCCAAAAGCTGGTTCTTTGAAAGGATAAATAAAATTGACAAACCATTAGCCAGACTCATCAAGAAACAAAGGGATAAAAATCAAATCAATAAAATTAGAAATGAAACTGGAGAGATAACAACAGACAACACAGAAATACAAAGGATCATAAGAGACTACTATCAACAATTATATGGCAATAAAATGGACAACGTGGAAGAAATGGACAAATTCTTAGAAAAGTACAACTTTCCAAAACTAGACCAGGAAGAAATAGAAAATCTTAACAGACCCATCACAAGCACGGACATTGAAACTGGAGTCAGAAATCTTCCAGCAAACAAAAGCCCAGGTCCAGATGGCTTCACAGATGAATTCTACCAAAAATTTAGAGAAGAGCTAACACCTATCCTACTCAAACTCAATCCAGAAAATTGCAGAGGAAGGTAAACTTCCAAACTCTTTCTATGAGGCCACCATCACCCTAATACCAAAACCTGACAAAGATCCCACAAAAAAAGAAAACTACAGGCCAATATCACTGATGAACATAGATGCAAAAATCCTTAACAAAATTCTAGCAATCAGAATCCAACAACACATTAAAAAGACCATACACCATGACCAAGTGGGCTTTATCCCAGGGATGCAAGGATTCTTCAATATCCACAAATCAATCAATGTAACACACCACATTAACAAATTGAAAAATAAAAACCATATGATTATCTCAATAGATGCAGAGAAAGCCTTTGACAAAATTCAACATCCATTTATGATAAAAACTTTCCAGAAAGCAGGAATAGAAGGAACATACCTCAACA
>NW_011494711.1:8203097-8215071 GCF_000754665.1 Bison bison bison
ACACATGAAAAGATGCTCAACATCACTCATTATCAGAGAAATGTAAATCAAAACCACTATGAGGTACCATTTCACACCAGTCAGAATGGCTGAGATCCAAAAGTCTACAAGCAATAAATGCCGGAGAGGGTGTGGAGAAAAGGGAACCCTCTTACACTGGTTGGTGGGAATGCAAACTAGTACAGCCACTATGGAGAACAGTGCGGAGATTCCTTAAAAGAATGGAAATAGAACTGCCTTATGATCCAGCAATCCCACTGCTGGGCATACACACCGAGGAAACCAGAATTGAAAGAGACACGTGTACTCCAATGTTCATCACAACACTGTTTATAATAGCCAGGACGTGGAAGCAACCTATATGTCCATCAGCAGATGAATGGATAAGAAAGCTGTGGTACATATACACAATGGAGTATTACTCAGCCATTAAAAATGATACATTTGAATCAGTTCTAATGAGGTGGATGAAACTGGAGCCTATTATTTGGAGTGAAGTAAGCCAGAAAGAAAAACACCAATACAGTATACTAATGCATATATATGGAATTTAGAAAGATGGTAACAATAACCCCGTATACGAGACAGCAAAAGAAACACTAATGTATAGAACAGTCTTTTGGACTCTGTGGGAGAGGGAGAGGGTGGGATGATTTGGGAGAATGATATTGAAACATGTATAATATCATATATGAAACGAGTCGCCAGTCCAGGTTCAATGCACAATACTGATGCTTGGGGCTGGTGCACTGGGACGACCCAGAGGGATGGTATGGGGAGGGAGGAGGGAGGAGGGTTCAGGATGGGGAACACATGTATACCTGTGGTGGATTCATGTTGGTATATGGCAAAACCAAAACAATATTGTAAAGTTAAAAAAAAAAAAAAAGCTGAGCACCGAAGAATTGATGCTTTTAAACTGTGGTGTTGGAAAAGACTCGTGAGAGTCTCTTGGAATGCAAGGAGATCCAACCAGTCTATCCTAAAGGAGATCAGTCCTGAGTGTTAACTGGAAAGACTGATGTTGAAGCTGAAACTCCAGTACTTTGGCCACCTAATGTGAAGAACTGACTCATTTGAAAAGACCCTGATTTTAGGAAAGATTGAAGGTGGGAGGAGAAGGGGATGACAGAGAATGAGATGGTTGGATGGCATCACTGACTCAATGGACATGAGTTTGATTAAACTCCGTGATTTGGTGATAGACAGGGAGGCCTGGTGTGCTGCAGTTCATGGGTTCGCAAAGAGCTGGACTCGACTGAGTGACTGAACTAAACTGAGTGACTGGATGCCATGATCTTAGCTTTTTGAATGTTGAGTTTTAAGTGAGTTTTTCACTCTCCTCTTTCAAGACAAGACATAAAAACAGCTTAAGTGACCATTGATGGGTAATTGGATAAAGAAATTTTAATGTATATTGAGAGTTCCCTTGTAATACAGTGGTTAGGATTCCAAGGTTTCACTGCTGTAGTCCAGGTTCAATCCCTGGTTGGGAAACTGAGATCCCACAAGCTGCCTGGTGTGGCTAAAAGAAGAAAAACATAAGAAAATTTTGATATATACACACATACACAATGGAATAATATTTAGCTTTAAAAAAGAATAAAATCTTCCCACTTGTAACAACATGCATGGTCCTCTAGGACATTATGCTATGTGAAACATATCAGACAGAGACAGATAAATTCCCCATGGTCTCTTTTATATGTGGAATCCAAAATGCAAACAAACAAACCGAGCTCAGATACAAAGAACAGATTGGTGCGTGCCAGAGATAGAGTTGCAGGGTGGGAGAAATGACTTAAGGGTGTGAAAAAAGAAAATGAAAAGATTTTAAAAATTACAATTCCTGGCCTTCTCACTTACATGAGCTAGACTCTGTGAGCCTTGGATGTTTATATAACTGGAAAATAAATTAATAACTAAAGGTGCGTTTGCAAATCACAGACAGTCCGTGGAACTGGCTGAATGGATTAAGCCAGGCCTGATTAAGAAGCCAATCATGACTGAGAAGTTAGCAGTGACAAAGCCAAACCAGGAGAGGGTAAAGTTCTGTGGGCTGTGTTAGCAAAATGGGAGGATAGCACCCTGTGCTGATTATTCTTTAGAGCTTTAGGAAACATAAATCCCCAAGGAGATCATTTTGTTCTAGATTTCCCTGATGAAAAGGCATAAGGAAGATAACAGTGCAGTTATATAATCCTGCTAGAGAAAACACTTTCTCCCTGTAATCTAAAAATACTTAAGGCTAGGTTGAGGAAAATTAATCCTTTGTTGTTAAATTTTAGGCCGTAACAATTTCTTTGCGATACTAGATTTTTGTGACTAAAGTTAATGCATCATTTGACCATGACTAGGCTCTTGACAACTGAAATGTGGATTTCTCAGAGGATCAGAAGAGATGCGGAGATTTTCCCAGCTCCTAACATCTGGGCTGCCCAAAAACACTTCTTTTTTTTTCTTTAAATGTATTTCTAATTGAATAATGATTAAAATATTGTATTGGTTTCTGTCATACATCAACATGGATCAGCCAGGGAAGCCCCAACGTGGATCAGCCATAGGTATACATATGTCCCCTCAATCTTGAGCAGCCATCCCACCTCCCACCCTATCCCACCCACAAACACTTCTTAATACAAACTTTTTCCCTCCAAAAGAAAAAATAATAAAAATGTGACAAGTTTCATTTAGCACATATTTTAATGTATATGTCAATGACGTTAATAATTGTACAGAGTTGTATAATAACTGCACTAAAAAAATATAAAATATTTCCATTGTCTTAATAAGTTTTCCCATACTCATTTACAATCAATTACTTGTTCATATTCCCAGTCCATGGCAACCACTTATCTAAATTCTGTGCCTACAGTTTTGTCTTTTCCAAAAGGTCATCTAAATAAAATATATATATGGAAGCAGAATATTCTTGTCACCCCTCATGTCTGGATCATTTTACCTAGCATAATGTGTTTTAGATTCATTCAGGATGTTGCATGTATCAGTAGATTGTTTTACCACCGAGTGAGATTCCATTGCAGTGTACCTTCTTTATCTAACTGGTGAGCATTTTACCAGATCCCAGTTTTTGGTGACAATAAATAAAGCTGTTCTAAACATTTGAATGAGTCTTTATGTGAGAATTAATGTTCATTTCTCTTGAGTACATATCTAAGAGTGAAATTAGTGGGTTGTATAAATGTATATTTATTTTTAAAGTATCTATCAAACTGTTTTCCAAAGGGGTTGTACTTTTTAGCATTTCCCTCAGAAATATATGAAGGGTCTATGCTTTGCCTTCTTGCCAGCACTTGGTATAGTCTTTTAAATTTTTTTAATTACCTGTTTAGGTTGTAGTGAAAAGAAGAGAAGCGAAAAGCAAAGGAGAAAAGGAAAGATACAAGCATCTGAATGCAGAGTTCCAAAGAATAGCAAGAAGAGATAAGAAAGCCTTCCTCAGCAATCAATGCAAAGAAATAGAGGAAAACAACAGAATGGGAAAGACTAGAGATCTCTTCAAGAAAATTAGAGATACCAAGGGAACATTTCATGCAGAGACGGGCTCGATAAAGGACAGAAATGGTATGGACCTAATAGAAGCAGAAGATATCAAGAAGAGGTGGCAGGAATACACAGAAGAACTGTACAAAAAAGATCTTCATGACCCAGATAATTATGATGGTGTCATCACTGACCTAGAGCCAGACATCCTGGAATGTGAAGTCAAGTGGGCCTTAGAAAGCATCACTACGAACAAAGCTAGTGGAGGTGATGGAATTCCAGTTGAGCTATTTCAAATCCTGAAAGATGATGCTGTGAAAGTGCTGCACTCAATATGCCAGCAAATTTGGAAAACTCAGCAGTGGTCACAGGACTGGAAAAGTTCAGTTTTCATTCTAATCTCAAAGAAAGGCAATGCCAAAGAATGCTCAAACTACTGCACAATTGCACTCATCTCACACGCTAGTAAAGTAATGCTCAAAATTCTCCAAGCCAGGCTTCAGCAATATGTGAACCGTGAACTTCCTGATGTTCAAGCTGGTTTTAGAAAAGGCAGAGGAGCCAGAAATCAAATTGCCAAAATCTGCTGGATCTTGGAAAAAGCAAGAGAGTTCCAGAAAAACATCTATTTCTGCTTTATTGACTATGCCAAAGCCTTTGACTGTGTGGATCACAATCAACTGTGGGAAATTCTGAAAGAGATGGGAATACCAGACCACCTGACCTGCCTCTTGAGAAATCTGTATGCAGGTCAGGAAGCAACAGTTAGAACTGGACATGAACAGCAGACTGGTTCCAAATAGGAAAAGGAGTACGTCAAGGCTGTATATTGTCACCCTGCTTATTTAACTTTTATGCAGAGTACATCATGAGAAATGCTGGACTGGAAGAAACTCAAGCTAGAATCAAGATTGCTGGGAGAAATATCAATAACCTCAGATATGCAGATGACACCACCCTTATGGCAGAAAGTGAAGAAGAACTCAAAAGCCTCTTGATGAAAGTGAAAGTGGAGAGTGAAAAAGTTGGCTTAAAGTTCAACATTCAGAAAGCAAAGATCATGGCATCCGGTCCCATCACTTCATAGGAAATAGATGTGGAAACAGTGGAAACAGTGTCAGACTTGATTTTTTGGGCTCCAAAATCACTGCAGATGGTGACTGCAGCCATGAAATTAAAAGATGCTTACTCCTTGGAAGGAAAGTGATGACCAACCTAGATAGCATATTCAAAAGCAGAGACATTACTTTGCCAACAAAGGTCCATCTAGTCAAGGCTGTGGTTTTTCCTGTGGTCAGGTATGGATGTGAGAGTTGGACTGTGAAGAAGGCTGAGCACCGAAGAATTGATGCTTTTGAACTGTGGTGTTGGAGAAGACTCTTGAGAGTCCCTTGGACTGCAAGGAGATCCAACCAGTCCATTCTGAAGGAGATCAGCCCTGGGTGTTCATTGGAAGGACTGATGCTGAAGCTGAAACTCCAATACTTTGGGCACCTCATGCGAAGAGTTGACTCATTGGAAAAGACTCTGATGCTTGGGGGGGATTGGGGACAGGTGGAGAAGGGGACAACAGAGGATGAGATGGCTGGATGGCATTTCTGACTCTATGGATGTGAGTCTGAGTGAACTCCGGGAGTTGGTGATGGACAGGGAGGCCTGGCGTTCTGCGATTCATGGGGTTGCAAAGAGTCGGACACAACTGAGTTACTAAACTGAACTGAACTTAGGTTTGTAGTGGTATGTCTTTTTTGTGTTGAGTTATGAGATTTTTTTTCTATGATTGTTTTCCAGAAGTATTTTAGTTAAGGTTTTTTGTGTCCGTGCTCAGGAACAATGTCTATAATCTTTCTGTGGTGAAGTCTTTGTCTAGTTTTTGTATTAGGATAATGATGACCTAAAAAAATGGGTTGGGAGTGTAATTATTTTTCAAAGGCTATGTCTACACACAATTAAATGGAGTTCTATAAGTTTCATAGGCAAATTTATATATGGTGAGAGTCATGGGCTTCTCTGGTGGCTCAGAGGGTAAAGAGACTGCTTGTAAAGAAGGAGGCCTGGATTTAGTCCCTGGGTCAGGAAGATCCCCTGGAAAAGGAATGACTACCCAACTCCCGTATTCTTGCCTGGAGAGTTTCATGGACAGAGGAGCCTGGTGGGTTACAGTCCATGGGAGTCACAGGAGTCGGACACCACTGAGCAAGTAACACTTTCATTTTTCAGAGAACCATACCATATCATATGACCAAAGTAAAAATCGGACCTTCTATTTCTACTGTGGTGTTATTTAGTGACATTACATAATATTTGAGAAAGCAATTCTCAAGCATTCTGCCCTTGATCCTTAGTAGAGTCTTAATAAATATTAGGTACTGATAATAATATCAGTAATAATATTCAGTTCAGTTCAGTTTATTTCAGTCGCTCAGTCGTGTCCGACTCTTTGTGACCCCATGAATTGCAGCACACCAGGCCTCCCTGTCCATCACCAACTCCTGGAGTTCACTCAAACTCACGTCCATGGAGTCAGTGATGCCATCCAGCCATCTCATCCTCTGTCGTCCCCTTCTCCTCCTGCCCCCAATCCCTCCCAGCATCAGAGTCTTTTCCAATGAGTCAACTCTTCGCATGAGGTGGCCAAAGTACTGGAGTTTCAGCTTTAGCATCATTCCTTCCAAAGAACACCCAGGACTGATCTCTTCAGAATGGACTGGTTGGATCTCCTTGCAGTCCAAGGGACTCTCAAGAGTCTTCTCCAACACCACAGTTCAAAAGCATCAATTCTTCGGCACTCAGCCTTCTTCACAGTCCAACTCTCACATCCATACATGACCACAGGAAAAACCATAGCCTTGACTAGACGGACCTTTGTTGGCAAAGTAATGTCTCTGCTTTTTGTTTTTTCTTTTTTTGTGTGTCTCTGCTTTTTAATATGCTATCTAGGTTGGTCATAACTTTTCTTCCAAGGAGTAAGCGTCTTTTAATTTCATGGCTGCAGTCATCATCTGCAGTGATTTTGGAGCCCCCCAAAATAAAGTCAGTCACTGTTTCCACATCTATTTCTCATGGAGTGATGGGACCAGATGCCATGATCTTAGGTACTGATAATAATATTAATTGTTATTATTTTTATTAATTCAATGAGCTATTAGTAGCTACCACAGTTTCAACCTTAGGCTATGCAGAAAATGGTTATACATAGAACATATCAGAGACCAGACACATTTATAGTACTCCAATATGTGGCAATTTACCATATAATCATTTTGGCTTTGATGGAATTTTAAAGCTAAAAAGATAGCTTGACTATAGCCCTTGGAATTCAAACAAAAATTCTTTTTGTTGTTGTTAAGTCTTGTCTGACTCTGCAACTCATGGACTGTAGCAGGCCAGGCTTCCCTAATGCGGCATTTTCCTCCATGGCTATCATAGTGATAAGGTAGCATAAAAGCCATAGTTTCCCCTCTCACCCAGTCTTAACATTAATCTTCATAAGGAGAAAAATGTAGATGCTAAAAGCCTCAAAGTCCGGTCCATTTGCTGCTCTGTGCTCTTGATGACGGGGTGTGCCACAGTGATGCTTGCAGAGTCAGCAGCATCAACATCGCTTGGAGCTGTTCCTGAAGCAAATCCATGTCCCCACCTTGCATACGAAATCAAGGGACAGGGGCAAGTGTCTGAGGTTTAACAGGCTCTCCACATGATTCTGAGGTTTACTAGAGCTTGGGAGCACTGGCTGAGCAGATGATTGGCAGAGTATGAGATGGTTGAAATCAGTAAGAGTTAAACAATGTGCATTAAGAAGAGGGTTGGTCCCCCTTTATTGATTTAAAATACACTGTGCTGTCAGATGCAGTCTGAACCACAGAAAAAGGCACAGGTAACTCGCAGTAGGTAACACGCTCATGAACATCGCCTCTCTTGCTTTCCCCATGTATGCTATCTGTGGAAAGTGACCCTGAGAGAAAAAAATAAGAGTTTACAGAGGGAATAGAGAAATTTGTTTCAAAACTAGATACTCAGGAATCTGCGTGTTGTGCCTATCTTGTACTTTTTCTAACAGCCAGCATATTCAACTGTTAAATGCCTAAGAATATTCAAAAACTTGCCAGTGTTTAATAGACCTTCTTTCTTTCTAGGTGCCCTTCCTTCTCCAATCCTCTTCAAATTAATAGCCTAGTAAAATTTGTTGTTGCTTAGTTGCTAAGTTGTGTCCAACTTTTGAGACCCTATGGACTGTAACCCATCAGGCTCCTCTGTCCATGGGATTTCCCAGGCAAAAATTCTGAAGTGAGTTGCCATTTCCTTCTCCAGGGGATCTTCCTGACCCAGGGATTGAACCCAAGTTTCCTGCATTGCCAGGTGGATTCTTTACCACTGAGCCACCAGGGAAGCCCAGTCTAGTAGAATTTACAAATATATTAATAGCTCAAAACTAACCTAGAAAGGAAAACATTTATCATACAAAAATCTTTTAATACTACCTTCTTGATTTATTTCCCCCCTGCTCAAATTCCCCTTTATTTTATTTTTTATTACTCTGTATTATCTTCTAAAAAACAGTGTGCTCAACTCATTGTGCACATTGTGTTATTATGCTCATAAATTAAGTCGAAGGAGTTTAAAGATCAGAAGCCTCTGATTTAGGAAGATAATCTGAGAACAAAAGAAATATAGGTTGAATAATTCTTGCTGGTATTTGCAGTTTAAAATGCCTAAAAACAATGGTAGGTAACTCATGACTCAGCTGAAGTGAGAATCTTCACTAGGCAAAAAATACACTTGAAACGATGCTAGGAAAAAAAAAAAAACCACTTGTTTTTAGAGTTAAATATTATATTCTGTCTTTTCATAATAAAGCAAAATAGAATATGAACCTAATCTCATTGGCTTTGGACAGTGGGACTCAAAGATTCTTTTTATTTATTATTATAAGTATTAATCTGATAATCTTAACTAGATTATAGTACAGTCTGGCTGCTCAGAATAAAATATTGGCTTTATTTATTCCTACAGAAATTATTCTCTAGTATTATACAAGAGGTAAGGTGATCATAAGATTGTTCAGTTGGTTATATCAAGTTCTGTTACTATGTATCAGAAAATAAATTATCTGCCTAAGCAAAATATTCTTTAGTGAAACATTACTCATAGGAGATTTTTTATATATCCATGATTCACTAAATTGAAAAATATTTGAATACTGCCTTATATACTTTAAAAATTCAGCAGGTGTACATAGAGTGCCTGCAGTTGTCAAGAACTGTAAGGGGACAATGATTCTGCCCTACTTGCAAGCTAACAAGTTAGCCAGCCACATAAGACCACCAGGACATCATTATTAGCACATCAGGAAGGCTGAACTTCTATAATTGGTTTGTTTTCATAGGTCATATTTTCATTGGTTCCATTCTGTCCCATATGCCACAAGTCCCATAGTGGAGGGTGTAGTTGTTATTGTTCAGCTGCTCAGTCATGTCCAACTCTTTGCTACCCCATATACAGCAGCAGGTCAGACTTCCCTATTCTTTACTCTCTCCCAGAACTTGCTCAAACTCATGTCCATTGAGTTAGTGATGCCATCCAACCATCTTATCCTCCGTTGTCCCCTTCTCTTCCAGCCCTCAATCATTCCCAGCATGAGGGTCTTTTCCAATGAGTCTACTCTTTGCATCAGGTGGCCAATTATTGGAGCTTCAGCTTCAGCATCAGTGCTTCCAATGAATATTCAGAGTTGATTTCCTTTAGGATTGGCTGGTTTGGTTACCTTGCTGTACAAGGGACTCAGTTTTCTCCAGCTTCACAGTTCGAAAACATCAATATTTTGGCACTCAGCCTTCTTTATTGTCCAAATTTCACATCCATACATGACTACTGGAAAAACCATAGCTTTAACTGTACAGACCTCTGTCAGCAAAGTGATGTCTCTGTTTTATAATATGCTGTCTAGGTTTACCATACCTTTTCTGCCAAGCAGCAGGTGTCTTTTAATTTCATGGCTGTAGTTACCGCCTGCAGTGATTTTGGAGCCCAAGAAAATAGTCTGTCATTGTTTCTGTTTTCCCCCCATCCATTTACCATGAAGAGATGGGACCAGATGCCATGATCTTAGTTTTAGAATGTTGAGTTTTAAGCCAGCTTTTCACTCTCCTCTTTCATCTTCATCAAGAGGCACTTTAGTTTCTCATTTCTTTCTGCCATTAAGGACATGTCATCTGTGTATCTGATGTTATTGATATTTCTCCTGGTGATCTTGATTCCAGCTTGTGCTTCATCCAGCCAGGCATTTTGCATGATGTACTCTGCATGTAAGTTAAATGAGTAGATGACAATATACAGTTTTGACATACTCCTTTACCAATTTAGAACCTGTCCATTGTTATATATCCAGTTCTAACTGTTGCTTCGTGACCTCCATACAGGTTTCTCAGGAGGCAGGTATGGTGGTTTGGTATTCCCATCTCTTTAAGAATTTTCCACATTTTTTGTGATCCACACAATCAAAGGCTTTAGCGTAGTCAGTGAAGCAGATGCTGCTGCTGCTGCTGCTGCTATGTCGCTTCAGTTGTGTCCGACTCTGTGCGACCATAGATGCCAGCCCACCAGGCTCCCCCATCCCTGGAATTCTCAAGGTAAGAACACTGGAGTGGGTTGCCATTTCCTTCTCCAATGCATGAAAGTAAAAAGTGAAAGTGAAGTTGCTCAGTCATGTCCGACTCTTAGCGACCCCATGGACTGTAGCCCAACAAGCTCCTCCATCCATGGGATTTTCCAGGCAAGAGTACTGGAGTGGGGTGCCATTGCCTTCTCTGCAATGAGGCAGAAATAGATGTGTTTCTGGAATTCCCTTGCTTTTTCTCTGATCCAAGGGATGTTGTCAATTTGATCTCTGGTTCCTCTGTCTTTTCTAAATCTAGCTTGTACATCTGAAAGTTCTTGGTTCATGTACTGTTAAAGCATAGTTTGAAAGATTTTGTGCATTACCTTGCTAGCATGTGAAATGAGTGCAATTGTGTGATAGTTTGAACATTCTTTGGCATTGTCCTTTTCCAGTCGTGTGGCCACTGCTGAGTTTTCCAAATTTGCTGGCATATTGAATGCAGCACTTTAACAGCTTTTATCTCTTAGGATTTGAAATTACTCAGCTGGGATTCCATCACCTCCACTAGCTTTGCTCGTAGTAGTGCTTCCTAATGCCCACTTGACTTCGCACTCCAGGATGTCTGGCTCTAGGTGAGTGACCACACCATCATGGTTAACTGGTCATTAAGATCTTTTGTATAGTTTTCTGTGTATTCTTGCCACCTCTTCTTAATGTCTTCTGCTTCTATTAGGTCTATACTTTTTCTGCCCTTTATTGTACTCATCTTTGCATGAAATGTTCCCTTGGTATATCTTATTTTCTTGAAGACAAGTCTTTCCATTCCAGTGTTTTCCTCTATTTCTTTCCATTGTTCACTTAAGAAGGCTTTTGTATCTCTCCTTGCTCTTCCTTAGAACTCCGCATTCAAATGGGTGTATCTTTCCTTTTCTCCTTTGCCTTTTGCTTCTCTTCTTTTGTCAGCTATTTGTGAGGCTTTCGCAGACACCCATTTTGCCTTTTTGCATTACTTTTTCTTGGTGATGGTTTTGGTCACTGCCTCCTGTACAATGTTACAAACCGCAGTCCATAGTTCCTCTGGCACTCCCTTGACTCTATTTGTCATTTCTACTGTATGATCATAAAGGTTTTATTTAGGTCTTACCTGAATTGCCTAGTGGTGTTCCCTACTTTCTTCAATTTAAGTGTGAATTTTGCAATAAAGAGCTCATGATCTGAGCCACAGTCAGCTCCCAGTCTTGTTTTTTTTCTGACTGTATAGAGCATCTCTATTTTCAGCTGCAAAGAATATCAATCTGATTTCAGCATTGACCATCTGGGATGTCCATGTGTAGAGTCATCTCTTGTATTGTTGGAAAAGGGTGTTTGCTATGATCATTGCATTCTCTTGGCAAAGCTGTTTGGTCTGCTTCATTTTGTACTCCAAGGCAAAACTTGCCTGTTATTCCAGGTATCTCTTGACTTCCTATTTTTGCTTTCCAGTCCTCTGTGATGAAAGGGGCACCTTTTCTGGTGTTAGTTCTAGAAGGTCTTGTAGGTCTTCATAGAATCATTCAACTTCATCTTCTTTGGCATTAGACTTGGATTATTATTATTTTGAATGGTTTGTCTTGGAAACGAAGATCATTCTGTTGTTTTTGAGATTGTACCCAAGTACTGAATTCTGGACTCTTTTGTTGACTGTGAGGACTACTTCACTTCTTCTAAGGGATTCTTGCCCACAGTAGTAGACACAATGATTATCTGAATTAAATTTGTCCATTCCTGTCCATTTTAGTTCACTGATTCCTAAAATGTCAGTGTTCACTCTTGCCATCTCCTGTTTGACCACTTTCAATTTACCTTGATTCATGGACCTAACACTCCAGGTTC
>NW_011494711.1:8215171-8215521 GCF_000754665.1 Bison bison bison
ATATACAGTTTTGACATACTCCTTTACCAATTTAGAACCTGTCCATTGTTATATATCCAGTTCTAACTGTTGCTTCGTGACCTCCATACAGGTTTCTCAGGAGGCAGGTATGGTGGTTTGGTATTCCCATCTCTTTAAGAATTTTCCACATTTTTTGTGATCCACACAATCAAAGGCTTTAGCGTAGTCAGTGAAGCAGATGCTGCTGCTGCTGCTGCTGCTATGTCGCTTCAGTTGTGTCCGACTCTGTGCGACCACCGACTCTGTGCGACCATAGATGCCAGCCCACCAGGCTCCCCCATCCCTGGAATTCTCAAGGTAAGAACACTGGAGTGGGTTGCCATTTCCTT
>NW_011494711.1:8215621-8221406 GCF_000754665.1 Bison bison bison
TAGTTCACTGATTCCTAAAATGTCAGTGTTCACTCTTGCCATCTCCTGTTTGACCACTTTCAATTTACCTTGATTCATGGACCTAACACTCCAGGTTCCTAAGCAATATTGCTCTTTACAGCATTGGACTTTACTTCCATCACCAGACACATCCACAACTGAATGTCATTTCCGCTTTGGCTCAGTCTTTTCATTCCTCTGCAGCTATTTCTCCGCTCTTCTCCAGCAGCATGTAGGACAACTACTGACCTGGAGGGTTCATCTTTCAGTGTCCTATCTTTTTGCCTTTTCATACTGTTCATGGGTTCTCAAGGCAAGAATGCTAAAGTGGTTAGCCATTCTGCTCTCCAGTTGACCACATTTTTTCAGGGGGTGTAGAAAGAGGCCCAGATAGATAAAGTACACCCAGTGGGTTTGTGTCCCAGTTAACGACACTGAGCTTTGAAACACTGCTTCCCTCATTCTTGTAAGAGACTTGTTAGCAAAATCTGCTTTTTCCCCACAGAGAGCTACGATCTTTATTATCCCTGAGAGGAAACAAATCTTCCTTGGCCTCAGAAGGAGACATATCTCTATCTTCCAAGGCTGTTTGCTATATGAATGTCATTAGAAAGCTTGTCTAAAGATGTGCAGAAATGCCATGAAGAATTTCCTCTCAGCATTATGTACTTATTACACTAGATGCAGTAAGCAGTATGAGAGAAGGAAGAAGATACCAATGATGGTAATGGGTCTTGAGGGAAGAAAACATACTATACTAGAAAGAGGTTATTTGGAAGATCACACAAATGGAGGTTCCAATCCAATTTCTTCTATTTACAGCTGTGTGATATTTAGTCAATTTTATTTAGTTCTCTGAGCCTCAGTTTTCTCATCTGTAAAATGGACACAATATCTATTCTCTGGCCTTTCTTTGAGGATGAAATGAAATAAATTGTAGTGAACTGTGGAGCAATTATTGGCCAACAGTGAAAGTACTGAGATGCTAATGAGAACTGCTGCTTCTGCTAAGTCACTTCAGTCGTGTCCGACTCTGTGCGACCCCATAGATGGCGGCCCACCAGGCTCCCCTGTCCCTGGGATTCTCAAGACAAGAACACTGGAGTGGGTTACCATTTCCTTCTCCAATGCGTGAAAGTGAAAAGTGAAAGTGAGGTCGCCCAGTCATGTACAACTCTTAGCGACCCCATGGACTGCAGCCCACCAGGCTCCTCCGTCCATGGGATTTTCTAGGCAAGAGTACTGGAGTGAGAGCTAGTATTCATTAAAAGCAGTAGTACTTTCCATATAAATGAAAAGAGAAGAAGATAAGCCCTTATGCTGGACATAACACAGTTCATCCTCAGTCTCATGATGCAAAATTGCTATCAGGTAAAAGTTTTTTGAAATAGTGTGGGTTTGTCCTAAATAGAGATTAAGAATCCTGTAAGATGTTGAATAGGGCCCTGGATAGTGGAATGATACACAGCATATCGTACTCATGAATGTTCGACTCTTGGGCAATAGTAGACTTCAATGATGAATTCTATGTTGACAAAGCTAAACCAGAGAGACATCTGCCTTGTTAAGAAGATGACAGTAGCTGATGAAAGACAGCATCCTATGCAGCTCTTCTGTATGGGAGTACTTTTATGATGACTCAGTCACAGCTTGAAATGGGAAAAGGAGAGTTTGACAGGCCCTGGAGAAGGAAATGGCAATCCACTTTTGGGCTTCTCAAGTGGCACAGTGGTAAAGAATCTACCGGCAATGCAAGAGACACTAGAGACTCAGATTCGATCTTTGGGTTTGGTCTTCTCCAGGAAGATCTCCTGGAGAAGGAAATGACAACCCACTATAGTATTCTTGCCTGGGAAATCCCACTGACATAGAAGCCTGGTGGGCTGTAGTCCATGGGACTGCACAGGGTCAGACACGACTGAAGTGACTGAGCATAGCACAATAAGAAACTAGATATTCCACCATCATAATTCCTATTGCATAAATTTACCCACTTTTTGTGAAATCAACTGTTATGAAAAGCAGATGGTATACTGTAGACACATGGAAGCACGTTGTCACAAGGAATTACAGCACGTGACATTAAACTGCCATGTACTGTGTTATATGACAGGCCACCATGCTGAAATGTTCTCATTTAATAGCTACTATATGAAGTAAATGCAACTTCAAACATTTTCTCAAAACTTTCAATAAGGAAGGCTAGTATTTTAATATTTAGAATAACATAGTTTGCTCATTTAAGAATAAGACTTAGTTGATTTGTGAAAAGCATTCAATTAAAGTAGATAATCTGCCTGCTAGATTTGAAAAATGAGATACTAGAAAAGTGAAAGTAAAGTGTTTCACTAATAAGGATGTTTTATTAGAGGTGTGATTTGTAAATACCCTTGAAAATTACCTAAATGATATTGAATCCCCAAATAACATCTACCAATAAGACTATGCTTATATTTTGTGAAAGTGTTTACATGTTAGAATGAACACCATCCTCCTGAATCCTTTCTAGGCTAGTTTTATCATGGCCATTCTTGCCGCCACTGTTTTTGGAATATCTTATAAATGTCTTCTGTGTGCCCAGTCTCGAGATGGGTTCTTTACATCTCATCTATTTAATTTTTTATATTTGTATTTTGGATAATGAATTCATTTGTATGATTTATTACCAAAGTTTTCTGAAAATTCTCCCTCCTGCTCTTTGTTCCTTTTCACCAGATTCCCATTGTTCCACCCTCCCACAGAAGTAGTCACTGTAAAAATCTCGGAGATTTAAAAAAAAAAAATGCAATCAAATGCAGAAGGTACTTATTTCCACACAGCCTCACCAAATACAGCACCTTATTAAATGTGAATCAATTTACTCATTAGTATTTTATTGCCATTTTATAGATGAAACTGTAACTCCATAAAGTTTCATAACTTATTCAACATTGCGTAACATAAAATTGAAAGTAGTAGGATTTGAAATGAGTCCTGTTTGTTTAAAAGAAAAGTCCATGTAGTTCCCCTATAAAATATTAACATTTTACCATGGATAAAACTGAGATGGTGAGTGACCTTTCCCAGGACATAGAGGAAGGTGGTACAAGTTGAGGCTTTAGACTGGATCTTCTGATGCTTTCTCTAATGTTATTTCTACTACACTTTCAGTCTGTTTTTATTGACATTTAATTTTCTGTTGGTATGTGTTTAAGTATTATTTGGTGCTTAGTTGCTCCCATTGAGTCTGATTCTTTGCGACCCTATAGACTGTAGCCTGCCAGGTTCCTCTGTCTGTGGGATTCTCCAGGCAAGAATACAGGCAAGAATACTGGAGTGGGTTGCCATGCTCTCCTCCAGGGGATCTTCTCAACCCAGGGATAAAACCTGCTTCTCCTGTGTCTCCCATATTGAAGTCAGATTCTTTACTGCTGAGCCAGTGGGAAGGTCATACATCCTGTTTTTCCATTAGACTGAAAATTCGAAATAAGTCTTTTCTGCATTTTTTCCGCCCACTGGTCCTTTAAAACATGCTTTATCTAATTTGATTTCAGTATAGTTTAAAATTTTTAAAAATGTATATAAAAGTAGAACTCACGGTATGTGGTATTCCATTCCATAGAGTTTTATAAATACTTTGAGATTGGTATTTATATAATAATTATGATACAAAACAGTTCCATCAACCTTTAAAATTTCTTCAGGCTTCTCCCTTGAAGTAAGCACTTCCTTCTACCCCAACCCCTGGCAACCACTGATATTTTCCATCCATTGTGTTCTACCTTTTCCAGAGCATCATAAATAAGATTGTACACTCTGTGTTTTGGCTAGGCTTTTTACAATTAGTAAATTGCATTGAGATTCACCCATATTATTTCATGTATCAGTATTTCATTCCTTTTTAGCTGATGAGTAACATTCCATTATATCAATATTCCTCAGTTTGTTGATCCATTCACCAGTTGTATCAGTTTTTAGTGACTATGGATAAAGCTGCTATAAACATTTATATATGGGGTTTTTTGTGTGTGTGAGAGCATCATTTTTATTTCTCATGGATAAATCTATAGCAGTGAGATTGCTAGGTCATAGAGTAGGTTTTTATCTTCCTTGGTAAGAAACTTTCAAACTGTTTGCCAAAGCAGTCATACCATTTTATATTCCTAATCATTGCATATAACATCTACAGTTACTCTGTATTCTCATCAGTGTGTGGTATTGTCTTTTTTTTTTAATTTAAAACTTTACCCATTCTAACAGTTGTGTAGTAGTATTTCATTGTGTTTTAAATTTACATTTCCCTAATTACTAATGAAGTTGAACATTTTCTTCATGTGCTTTTCTAGCATCTGTATAATGTCTTCATTGAAATGTCCAATTGTTTAACCATTTTTTTTCAGTTTAAATTAGTGTATAATTTATTTTGTTTTGTTTTTAATATAAATTTATTTATTTTAATTGGCAGTTAATTACTTTACAATATTGTATTGGTTTTGCCATACATCAACATGAATCCGCTATAGGTATACATGTGTTCCCCATCCTGAACCCCCTCCCACCTCCCTCCCCATACCATCCCTCTGGGTCATCCCAGTGCACCAACCCCAAGCATCCAGTATCATGTATCGAATCTGGACTGGCGATTCGTTTCTTATATGATATTATAAATGTTTCAGGGCCATTCTCCCAAATCATCTCACCCTCTCCCTCTCCCACAGAGTCCAAAAGACTGTTCTATACATCTGTGTCTCTTTTGTTGTCTCATATACAGGTTTATCATTACCATCTTTCTAAATTCCATATATATGCATTAGTATACTGTATTGGTGTTTTTCTTTCTGGCTTACTCTGTATAATAGGCTCCAATTTCATCCACCTCATTAGAACTGATTCAAATCTATTCTTTTTTTTTTTTTTAATTATTTTTTTCTAAATTTTTAAAAGAAAATCCATCCTGAACCCTCCTCCCTCCTCCCTCCCCATACCATCCCTCTGGGTCGTCCCAGTGCACCAGTCCCAAGCATCCAGCATCGTACATTGAACCTGGACTGGCATCTCGTTTCATACATGACATTTCACATGTTTCAATGCCATTCTCCCAAATCTTCCCACCCTCTCCCTCTCCCACAGAGTCCATAAGCCTGTTCTATACATCAGTGTCTCTTTTGCTGTCTCGTATACAGGGTTATCGTTACCATCTTTCTAAATTCCATATATATGCGTTAGTATACTGTATTGGTGTTTGTCCTTCTGGCTTACTTCACTCTGTATAATAGGTTCCAGTTTCATCCACCTCATTAGAACTGATTCAAATGTATTCTTTTTAATGGCTGAGTAATACTCCATTGTGTATATGTACCACAGCTTTCTTATCCATTCATCTGCTGATGGACATCTAGGTTGCTTCCATGTCCTGGCTATTATAAACAGTGCTGCGATGAACATTGGGGTACACGTGTCTCTTTCCCTTCTGGTTTCCTCAGTGTGTATGCCCAGCAGTGGGATTGCTGGATCATAAGGCAGTTCTATTTCCAGTTTTTTAAGGAATCTCCACACTGTTCTCCATAGTGGCTGTACTAGTTTGCATTCCCACCAACAGTGTAAGAGGGTTCCCTTTTCTCCACACCCTCTCCAGCATTTATTATTTGTAACTTTTGGATCGCAGCCATTCTGACTGGTGTGAAATGGTACCTCATAGTGGTTTTGATTTGCATTTCTCTGATAATGAGTGATGTTGAGCATCTTTTCATGTGTTTGTTAGCCATCTGTATGTCTTCTTTGGAGAAATGTCTATTTAGATCTTTGG
>NW_011494711.1:8221506-8222569 GCF_000754665.1 Bison bison bison
GAGCTGGAGGAGTTGCTTGTATATTTTTGAGATTAGTTGTTTGTCGGTTGCTTCATTTGCTATTATTTTCTCCCATTCTGAAGGCTGTCTTTTCACCTTGCTAATAGTTTCCTTTGATGTGCAGAAGCTTTTAAGTTTAATTAGGTCCCATTTGTTTATTTTTGCTTTTATTTCCAATATTCTGGGAGGTGGGTCATAGAGGATCCTGCTGTGATGTATGTCAGAGAGTGTTTTGCCTATGTTCTCCTCTAGGAGTTTTATAGTTTCTGGTCTTACATTTAGATCTTTAATCCATTTTGAGTTTATTTTTGTGTATGGTGTTAGAAAGTGTTCTAGTTTCATTCTTTTACAAGTGGTTGACCAGATTTCCCAGCACCACTTGTTGAAGAGATTGTCTTTAATCCATTGTATATTCTTGCCTCCTTTGTCAAAGATAAGGTGTCCATATGTGTGTGGATTTATCTCTGGGCTTTCTATTTTGTTCCATTGATCTATATTTCTGTCTTTGTGCCAGTACCATACTGTCTTGATGACTGTGGCTTTGTAGTAGAGCCTGAAGTCAGGTAGGTTGATTCCTCCAGTTCCATTTTTCTTTCTCAAGATTGCTTTGGCTATTCGAGGTTTTTTGTATTTCCATACAAATTGTGAAATTATTTGTTCTAGCTCTGTGAAGAATACTGTTGGTAGCTTGATAGGGATTGCATTGAATCTAAAAATTGCTTTGGGTAGTATACTCATTTTCACTATATTGATTCTTCCAATCCATGAACATGGTATATTTCTCCATCTATTAGTGTCCTCTTTGATTTCTTTCACCAGTGTTTTATAGTTTTCTATATATAGGTCTTTAGTTTCTTTAGGTAGATATATTCCTAAGTATTTTATTCTTTTCATTGCAATGGTGAATGGAATTGTTTCCTTAATTTCTCTTTCTGTTTTCTCATTATTAGTGTATAGGAATGCAAGGGATTTCTGTGTGTTGATTTTATATCCTGCAACTTTACTATAGTCATTGATTAGTTCTAGTAATTTTCTGGTGGAGTCTTTAGGGTTTTCTATGTCT
>NW_011494711.1:8222669-8223199 GCF_000754665.1 Bison bison bison
CAAATAGTGAGAGTTTTACTTCTTCTTTTCCAATTTGGATTCCTTTTATTTCTTTTTCTGCTCTGATTGCTGTGGCCAAAACTTCTAAAACTATGTTGAATAGTAATGGTGAAAGTGGGCACCCTTGTCTTGTTCCTGACTTTAGAGGAAATGCTTTCAATTTTTCACCATTGAGGATAATGTTTGCTGTGGGTTTGTCATATATAGCTTTTATTATGTTGAGGTATGTTCCTTCTATTCCTGCTTTCTGGAGAGTTTTTATCATAAATGGATGTTGAATTTTGTCAAAGGCTTTCTCTGCATCTATTGAGATAATCATATGGTTTTTGTTTTTCAATTTGTTAATGTGGTGTATTACATTGATTGATTTGCGGACATTGAAGAATCCTTGCATCCCTGGGATAAAGCCCACTTGGTCATGGTGTATAATCTTTTTAATATGTTGTTGGATTCTGATTGCTAGAATTTTGTTTAGGATTTTTGCATCTATGTTCATCAGTGATATTGGCCTGTAGTTTTCTTTTTTTGTG
>NW_011494711.1:8223422-8224195 GCF_000754665.1 Bison bison bison
CAGGGTTAGTAGAAGGAAAGAAATCTTGAAAATTAGAGCAGAAATAAATGCAAAAGAAACAAAAGAGACCATAGCAAAAATCAACAAAGCCAAAAGCTGGTTCTTTGAAAGGATAAATAAAATTGATAAACCATTAGCCAGACTCATCAAGAAACAAAGGGAGAAAAATCAAATCAATAAAATTAGAAACGAAAATGGAGAGATCACAACAGACAACACAGAAATACAAAGGATCATAAGAGACTGTTATCAACAATTATATGCCAATAAAATGGACAACGAGGAAGAAATGGACAAATTCTTAGAAAAGTACAACTTTCCAAAACTCGACCAGGAAGAAATAGAAAACCTTAACAGACCCATCACAAGCACGGAAATTGAAACTGTAATCAAAAATCTTCCAGCAAACAAAAGCCCAGGTCCAGACGGCTTCACAGCTGAATTCTACCAAAAATTTAGAGAAGAGCTAACACCTATCCTGCTCAAACTCTTCCAGAAAATTGCAGAGGAAGGTAAACTTCCAAATCTATTCTTTTTAATGGCTGAGTAATACTCCATTGTGTATATGTACCACAGATTTCTTATCCATTCATCTTCTGATGGACATATAGATTGCTTCCATGTCCTGGCTATTATAAACAGTGCTGCGATGAACATTGGGGTACACGTGTCTCTTTCAGTTCTGGTTTCCTCGGTGTGTATGCCCAGCAGTGGGATTGCTGGGTCATAAGGCAGTTCTATTTCCATTTTTTTAAGGAATCTCCACACTGTTC
>NW_011494711.1:8224295-8225145 GCF_000754665.1 Bison bison bison
GGATTGCTGGGTCATAAGGCAGTTCTATTTCCATTTTTTTAAGGAATCTCCACACTGTTCTCCATAGTGGCTGTACTAGTTTGCATTCCCACCAACAGTGTAAGAGGGTTCCCTTTTCTCCACACCCTCTCCAGCATTTATTGCTTGTAGACTTTTGGATAGCAGCCATTCTGACTGACGTGAAATGGTACCTCATTGTGATTTTGATTTGCATTTCTCTGATAATGAGTGATGTTGAACATCTTTTCATGTGTTTGTTAGCCATCTGTATGTCTTCTTTGGAGAAATGTCTGTGTAGTTCTTTGGCCCATTTTTTGATTGGGTCACTTATTTTTCTGGAATTGAGCTGCAGGAGTTGCTTGTATATTTTTTAGATTAATTATTTATCTGTTGCTTCATTTGCTATTATTTTCTCCCATTCTGAAGGCTGTCTTTTCACCTTGCTTATAGTTTCCTTTGTTGTACAGAAGCTTTTAAGGTTAATTAGGTCCCCTTTGTTTATTTTTGTTTTTATTTCCAATATTCTGGGAGGTGGGTCATAGAGGATCCTGCTGTGACTTATGTCGAAGAGTATTTTGCCTATGTTCTCCTCTAGGAGATTTTTTCTTTTTTAAAAAAATTTATTTATTTTAATTGGAGGCTAGTTACTTTAAATATCAATATCAATAACCTCAGAAATGCAGATGACACCACCCTTATGGCAGAAAGTGAAGAGGAACTCAAAAGCCTCTTGATGAAATTGACAGTGGAGAGTGAAAAAGTTGGCTTAAAGCTCAACATTCAGAAAATGAAGATCATGGCATCTGGTCCCATCACTTCATGGCAAATAGATGGGGAAACAGGGGAAACA
>NW_011494711.1:8225245-8227255 GCF_000754665.1 Bison bison bison
AAGTTATGACCAACCTAGATAGCATATTCAAAAAGCAGAGACAGTACTTTGCCAACAAAGGTCCATCTAGTCAAGGCTATGGTTTTTCCAGTGGTCATGTATGGATGTGAGAGTTGGACTGTGAAGAAGGCTGAGCGCCGAAGAATTGATGGTTTTGAACTGTGGTGTTGGAGAAGACTCTTGAGAGTCCCTTGGACTGCAAGGAGATTCAACCAGTCCATTCTGAAGGAGATCAGCCCTGGGTGTTCTTTGGAAGGTATGATGCTGAAGCTGAAACTCAAGTACTTTGGCCACCTCATGGGAAGAGTTGACTCATTGGAAAAGACTCTGATGCTGGGAGGGATTGGGGGCAGGAGGAGAAGGGGACGCCAGAGGATGAGATCGCTGGATGGCATCACTGACTCGATGGACATGAGTCTGAGTGAACTCCGGGAGTTGGTGATGGACAGGGAGGCCTGGTGTGCTGCGATTCTTGGGGTCGCAAAGAGTCGGACACGACTGAGCAACTGAACTGAACTGAACTGAATTACTTTACAATATTGTATTGGTTTTGCCATACATCAACATGAATCTACCATGGGTTTCTGGTCTTATGTTTAGATCTTTAATCCATTTTGAGTTTATTTTTGTGTATGTGTTAGAAAGTGTCCTAGTTTAACCATTTTTATATTGGAATGTTGCCTAATTGTTGTGCTTTAGAGTTCTCCATATATAGACAGAGGTAGTTTTCTATATATAGATTCCTAGATACAAATCTCTAGTCAGGCTAATGATTTGTAAATATTTTTTACTAGTCTATGGCTTTTTTTTTATATGAAAGCCTTTCATTTTTATATAGTTTAATGTTTTCTTCTAGGAGTAATATTTTGATGAAATATCAAAATAAATTTTGCCTGGTCCACTGTCACAATAATTACTCTGTTATCTTTTCTTACAGACATCTTATAGTTTTAGGCTTTACATTTAAATATATAATTTTAGTTAATTTTTGTATATAAAGTGAAGAAGGCTCAAATTTTTAAAATACTTTGCATATAAATATCAAATTGTTCAACATCATTTGTTGAAAAGACTGTCTTTATCCATTCAACTGCTTTCTGTACTTTTGACTCAGATCCATGCATGCATGTGTGTTAAGTTGCTTCAGTCATGTCTGACGCTCAGCGATCCCATGGACTATAGCCCACCAGGCTCCTCTGTGCATGAGATTCTCCAGGCAAGAATACTGGAGTGAGTTGCCATGATATCCTCCACTGGATCTTCCCAACCCAGGGATTGACCTGCATCTCTTGCATCTCCTGTGTGGGTTATTTGCCACTATATAAGTTGCCATGGAGATATATTCTTAAATCTGTTCTGTTTCATTGATCCATTTGTTTATTTTTTTCTGCAATTCTAATTCAATAATGTTATTATTTTATTCCTTTTTTAAAATTATTACAAAATTTTATTGGGATATAGGTGACTTACAATATTGTGTTAGTTTCCAGTGTACAGCAAAGTGAAGCAGTTATACGTATACATATATTCACTCTTTTTTTGGATTCTTTTCCCTTGTGGGCCATTACAGACTGTTGAGTAGAATTCCCTATGCTTTACAGTAGGTCCTTATTAGTTATCTATATTATATATAGTAGTGTGTATGTATCAATGATGAAGACTTATTCTTTTAAACTTTTAAATTTATGTTGGCCTACAGTTATTATATGTAGAGTACATCATGAGAAATGCTGGACTGGAAGAAACACAAGCTTGAATCAAGATTGCTGGGAGAAATATCAATAACCTCAGATATGCAGATGACACCACCCTTATGGCAGAAAGTGAAGAGGAACTCAAAAGCCTCTTGATGAAAGTGAAAGTGGAGAGTGAAAAAGTTGGCTTAAAGTTCAACATTCAGAAAATGAAGGTCATGGCATCCGGTCCCATCACTTCATGGGAAATAGATGGGGAAACAGTGTCAGACTTTATTTTTGGGGGCTCCAAAATCACTGCAGATGGTGACTGCAG
>NW_011494711.1:8227355-8233819 GCF_000754665.1 Bison bison bison
TGCAAGGAGATCCAACCAGTCCATTCTGAAGGAGATCAGCTCTGGGATTTCTTTGGAGGGAATAATGCTAAAGCTGAAACTCCAGTACTTTGGCCACCTCATGGGAAGAGTTGACTCATTGGAAAAGACTCTGATGCTGGGAGGGACTGGGGGCAGGAGGAGAAGGGGACGACAGAGGATGAGATGGCTGGATGGCATCACTGACTCGATGGACGTGAGTCTGAGTGAACTCCAGGAGTTGGTGATAGACAGGGAGGCCTGGCATGCTGCGATTCATGGGGTCACAAAGAGTTGGACACGACTGAGCGACTGAACTGTACTGAACAGTTAATTAACAATATTGTGTTAGTTTCAGGTATACAACAAAATGATTCAGTTATGCATATACAATTAATCTATTCTTTTTCAAATTCCTTTCCCAATGAAGTTGTTATAGAATATTGAGCAGAATTTCCTATTATTTCCTTCCCCAGTTTTATTGCTATTGACATATAACATACAGAACCTGATGGTTAGATACATGCATATATTAAAGAATGATTAACACAATAAAGATAGTCAACAACACCATCCTCTCATGTAATTATCTCCTTTTTGCGTAGTAATAACATTTAAGACCTTCTCTCTTAAGAACTTTTCCCTATTTTCTTCCCCAGACAGAAAAGGTTTTCACCAGTATGCTAAGGGCAATGGGTCCTCCCTCCCATCCCAAGACTCTGGTTCCTTAGTGGTGATAAGGAAAGCCAGGAAGAAGGATCTGAGTGGGGCTTCATTCTCTTCCCATGGTGGCTGATGTTCCCCTCTTCAAGGCTGTACCACAAGGGATGCCCTCTTTGGAATCACCAAGTTTTCTTCTTCTTTTTTTCCCTTTTATTCTGTGAGGTCCATGGAGAAGAGCTTACAAGTATATGTGGAATCTGTATCTCCAGTGTCCAGAGATCCCACACTTTGCCCAATCCACACTTGACTTCTACCAACATGTTAACAATTCTGACCAAATTATTCTCACAGTTTTCCAGCAACATCCGCTCCTGGTAAAAAAGGGCTGGCGTTCTGTATTTTATCTGCTTAGATTTTGGACTAGATGGGTTGAACTCTCTGATAGGTTCAAAAAAGCAAAAAATGTGCAGTTTCTTTGGCTTTTGTGTTTGTTGCTGTTGCTGTAAGAGGAAGAAAGTGGCTTCTTTACAGTTCTCTACATTCCAAGCAGAAACATGCCTTAATTTTAGCTTATGTGTACATACCACAGAATTGTTGCACTTTCAATCAGATTTAATCTCAGAGTCTCCTTCTAGGATGACCACCTAATAGGATAATTAATAGACTGTGTCCCAAAGCATCCAATCCAATAAAGAATTTATCATTTACTCATTCAGTCATTACCTCTGAATCTTCTTCAAGAAACCAGCAGGAAGCTAGGGCTCTGAGATGATAGCAATTGTTATTACTGAGCACAAATGGAAACTTATAAAATAAGTTTGAAGAAAATGTTTTTGGTAATCTCTCTGTGAGCTGAATATGCTCTGGTTCAATGGCAGAAAATGGGAAATGTCCATTTTGAAGTCCAAACTATTTTTCTTACTCACTTCATGGCAGATCTATAAGCCATTTCTCTGTTGTGTAATATTTAGGGTATTATTATCTTCAGTATAAAGAAACCAACAGGTGATTTAATTGTTTCTCAGCAGAGCAGCTGTTTCAAGAATTTTAGAGCTGCCTTTCTGCACTGTAGGTGATTTAATTGCTGAGCTAAGTGAGTACCAATTTTCCAATTTTATGCCCACTTTATACTGTTTTGGTATTTTGACTCCAGTGAGATCAAGTTTCCCATTCATTTTACAGTGTACAGTCTAGTATCTACTTTAGGTATGATTCAGTTGAAGACTGGGAAAAATATACTAGAACAACCAGTTATTGCAATATGATCATTTTTAACTGAAACTTTTTAGCTGATGTAGAAAGCACTAGATAACAAATCTGTTTCAAACTATATATTGATATGGAAAAATTTCACCCTTTTCTTTTTGAAAGTGCTCTAAACTGAGTGCTTAATCTGAGAGGAAAAAAAATACAGAATGACTCATTTCTTTTATACAGGAGTAAATGTATTTATTCTGGTATAATTGATAGGATCTGCTCTAAAGTTTATGTGCCCTGAAATCATGTCTTTATTATAACAAAAGCTTATTGTGAAAACTTGGGGAAGTCACTTGTCTTCTTTGATTTCCAGTTTTTGAATGAAAATAATACATGGTCTTTCTGCTTTTAAAGATCAAAAATCAAATTAGGAATTTTGTTGAGTATTAAGAAATCCTACCAAGGATTAAGGATTAATTAATTAATCCTTAAGGTTAGCACTTAGTAGGTGCTAAATAAAAATTGGTTGGCTAGTATATTAGTAACTTTATTAGGAAATAGGGTATAATACATCCCCAATATACCTTTTCTTGCTCCCCCCAGGCCATTAGATGGCTTCCCAGGTGGCGCCAGTGGTAAAGAACCCACCTGCCAATGCAGGAGACAAAAGAAGATGGATTCAATCCCTGTGTTGGGAAGATCCCTTGGAGAAGGGCACAGGAACCCACTCCAGTATTCTTGCCTGGAGAATCTCATAGACAGAGGAACTTGATGGGCAGAGTTCCTATGGACAGAGGAACTCAGCCCATAGGATTGCTAAGAGTTGGACATGACTGAAGAGACTCAGCATGCACGCACGCAACTAGAGCACCTTTTAGTAATTATTGTAATATATATTAATCATCTATGTCTAGAATTTCCTTCTGGGTAGTTAACTCCTTGAGGGAAGTTTAATTATTCTTATATTCCTCAAATATAGTATATAACCTAAGGCTGTAATTACTATAACAGTAAAACCTGACTTTATTGAGTATTATGTTTCAGTAGTTAAGTTCAGTGGTTTAGGTACATTATCTTATAAGACATTTTCAACTACTTTGGGAGACAGTTTAAACTCCTGGGGCACAGTTTTAAGGAACTTCTAACACATTTCTGGGTTCTACCATCAGGAATTCATGGTGAAGATTTAAGAATTATCCCTTCATGACTCTGGCAAGGGGAACTAATGAGTAGATATGCTACCCATCTAGAGCATTCTCCATAACAAGATCTGCTCTAAATGAAAGATGGCCAGTTTTAACCCAGCTTGAGGAAAGGAGTTTTTTCCAATGCCAGACCTTTCCAGCTTTCCTCTCTTATCTAAGGGAAGAAAATAGTCAACATGGGTTAGGTCTTCAAGGATATATATTGTATTAACAAAACATTTTAAATCAACCACGGTGTGTTGTTATTTAGTTGCTAAGTCATATCCGATTGTTTTGCGACCCCCTGGACTGTAGCCCTCTAACACCTCTGTCCATGTGATTTCCCAGGCAAGAATACTGAAGTGGGTTTCCATTTCCTTCTCCAGGGAATCTTTCTGACCCAGGGACTGAGCCCATGTCTCCTGCTCTGCAGGTGAATTGTTTACCATTGAGCCACTTGGGAAGCCCAAATCAACTGTACTTCAATATTTCAATAAATTTTTTTAAAAAAGGAAATGGATTGTGAACACCACTACCAGGGAAGGGAGTAGGGTGCTGGCACTGGGGAAACTCACGTGAAATTCATAGCCCAGAGCTACAGGGCTGAGTCAATACTGAAATTTAATACAAAGATTATAGAATGCTCACTTCCCCCACACCTTACCACTGTACCAACAAAGCCCTAATATAGAAAGAGTGGATTACAGCTGGAAGAGTTATAAGATGCAAACTTCAGTCAGTCTGAAGATGTGGCAATAGGAACTTCCCAAACTTAAATGCAAAGAGAAAAAAGAATAAAAACAAACAGAACATCTACGAATTCAGAGACAGTATCAAAAGTTGTAACATATGTGTAATTGGAAAACCAGAAATAGAAGAAGAAATATTTGAAGTAATAATAGATTAGAGGTTTCCAAAATTAATGAGACAGAAAACCATAGATTCAAGGAGATCAGAGAACTCCAAGCATGACAAATACCAAACCAAATCAAATACACCTAGCTATCTCATGTTCAAACCGTAGAAAACTAAAGACAAAATAAAAACCTTGAAAGAAGGCAGAGGGGAGAGGGGGAAATATATTTTATTTATAGAGGCGCAAGAATAAGAATTAAAGCAGACTTCTTTCTTTAATTTAAATTTATTTATTTTTAATTGAGAACAATTGCTTTATAATACTGTCTTGGTTTCTGGCGTGTATCAGCATGATTCTGCCATAGGTACACGTATGCCCACTCCCAATTCAACCCCTCCCACTTCCCACCCCATCCCACACCTCTGTGTTGTCACAGAGCTCCAGATTTGAGTTCCCTGTGTCATGTAGCAACTTTCCACCTGCTATCTAATTTGACATATGGTAATATGTATGTTTCAGTGCTACTCTCTCAATTCATCCCACTCTCTCCTTCCCACCTTGCATCCACAGTCTGTTCTCTATGTCTGCATCTCCACTGCTGCTCTGGAAATAGATTCCTCAGTACCATCTTTCTAAATTCCATGCTGCTGCTGCTGCTAAGTCGCTTCAGTCATGTCCTACTCTGTGCAACCCCATAGACGGCAGCCCACCAGGATTCCCATCCCTGGGATTCTCCAGGCAAGAACACTGGAGTGGGTTGCCATTTCCTTCTCCAATGAAGGAAAGTGAAAAGTGAAAGTGAAGTCACTCAGTCGTGTCCAACTCTAGCGACCCCATGGACTGCAGCCTGCCGGGCTCCTCCCTCCATGGGATTTTCTAGGCAAAAGTACTGGAGTGGGGTGCGATTGCCTTCCATCTAAATTCCATATATATGCATTAATATACAATATTTTTTTTCTCTTTCTGATTTACTTCACTTTGTATATAACAGGCTCTAGTTTCATCCACCTTATTAGAATTGAGTCAAATGTTTTTTTTTTTTATGGCTGAATAATACTCTATTATATATATGTACCACAACTTCCTTATGCATTTCTCTGTTGGTGGACATCTAGGTTGCTTCCACGTCCTAGCTATTGTAAGTAGTGTTGCAATAAACATTGTGGTGCATGTGTCTTTTTCCATTATGGTTTCTTCAGGGTATACTCACAGTAGTAGGATTGTTGGATCTTATGGTAGTTTTATTCCTAGTTGAATTTCCATACTATTCTCCCTTGAAGTTGTATCAATTTGCATTCCTATGAACAATGCAAGAGGTTTCCCTTTTCTCCATACCCTCTCCAGCATTTATTGTTTGTAGATTTTTTGATGATGGCCATTCTGACTGGTGTGCAGTGATACGTTATTGTAGTTTTGATTTGTATTCCTCTAATAATGAGTGATGTTGAGTATCTTTTCATGTATTTATTAGCCATCTGTACGTCTTCTTTGGAGAAAAGTCTGTTTAGGACTTCTGACCACTTTTTGATTGGGTTGTTTGTTTATCTGATATTGAGCTGAATTAGCTATATTGTATATAGTATATATTGTATACTATATTGTATACAATATACTATATTGTATATTGTATATTTTGGAGATTAATCTTTTGTCAGTTACTTTGTTTGCTATTATTTCTCCCAATCTAAGAATTGTCTTTTAACCTTGTTTATAGTTTCCTCTGCTGTGCAAAAGCTTTTAAGTTTAATTAGGTCCCATTTGGTTTATTTTTTGTTTTTATTTTCATTACTCCAGGAGGTGTGTCATAGAGGATCTTGATGTGATTTATGTCAAAAAGTGTTCTGCCTATGTTTTCCTCTAAGAGTTTTATAGTTTCTTGTCTTACATTTAGGACTTTAATCTATTTTGAGTTTATTTTGTGTATGGTGTTAAGAAGTGTTCTAATTTCATTCTTTTACACATAGCTGTCCAGTTTTCCCAGCACCACTTATTGAAGAGACTGTCTCTCTCCATTGTATATTCTTGCCTCCTTTGTCAAAGATAAGGTTTTCCCATATATGCGCAAGGTTATCTCTCAGCTTTCTATCTTGTTCCATTGGTCTATATTTCTGTTTTTGTCCCAGCACCATACTGTCTTGATGACTGTTGTTTTGTATATAGTCTGAATGCAAGTAGGTTGATCCCTCTAGTTCCATTCTTCTTTCTCAAGATTGCTTTGGTTGTTCAGGGCCTTTTGTGTTTCCACACAAATTATGAAAAAATTTTTCTTCTTTTGTGAAAAATACTCTTGGTAGTTTGATAGAGATTGCAATAAATCTGTAGATTGCTTTGGGTAGAATAGTCATTTTACAATATTGATTCTTCCAAGCCAGGAACATGGTATATTTTTCCATCTGCATATGTCATCTTTGATTTCTTTTATCAGCATCATGTATGGATGCGAGAGTTGGACTGTGAAGAAGGCTGAGCACCAAAGAATTGATGCTTTTGAACTGTGGTGTTGGAGAAGACTCTTGAGAATCCCTTGGACTGCAAGGAGATCCAACCAGTCCATTCTAAAGGAGATC
>NW_011494711.1:8234001-8247894 GCF_000754665.1 Bison bison bison
TGATGGACAGGGCCTGGCGTGCTGCGATTCATGGGGTCGAAAAGAGTCGGACACGACTGAACGACTGATCTGATCTGATCTGATCTGATTCCTTGGTATTTTCTTTTTTTGTTGCAATGGTGAATGAGACTGTTTCCTTAATTTGTCTTTCTGATTTTTTCATTATTAGTATATAAGAATTCAAGGAATTTCTGTATATTGACTTTATACCCTTAAAGCAGACTTCTAATCAGAACTCATGGAAGTAAGAAGGCAGCGGAGTGAAATATGTTAAGTGTTAAAAGAGAAAGATCACTATCCTAGCATTCAACATCCAGTGAAATTATTCTTCAGAAGCAAAGTAGAAATAAAGGCTTTCTCAGACAAATGAAAAATTAGGGAACTTGTCAACAGCAGATTTTTCCTATAAGAAATGTTAAAAGAAATTCTTCGGGCATAAGGAAAATAATATGGGTCAGAAACATGAATATACATAGAAAAAAGTTTGCATTAGAGAAGTAATGAGTGACTATTAAATAATTTTTTTCCATTCTTAAGGTAAAAAATAACTATTTAAAGCAACATTGATGGTAGTGTATTGGTGAGTTTACAATTGAATAAGAGAAAGCAATGTCAGTTATGTCATAAGAGATCAAAGGGAGAAATTGGGAATATCCTATTATAAGGTACCTGAGCTACATGAGGCAGTATAACATTATTTGACAGTGAACCAGACTAGTTTAAAATGTATATTATTAACTCTAGGATAATGACTATAAGGTAATTTTAAAGAGACATGTACCTGATAGGGGTCTTCCCAGGATGTGCTAGTGGTAAAGAACCTGCCTGCCAACACAGGAGATGGAAGATATGCAGGTTCAGTCCCTGAATGGGGAAGATCCCCTGGAGAGCCTGGCAACCCACTCCAGTATTCTTGCATGGAGAGTCCCATGGACAGAGGGGTCTGTCAAGACACAGGCCATGAGGTCACAAAGAGTCAGACACTGAAGTGACTTAGCATGCATACACGCACACACATTCTTGATAGGCTAAAAGAAGAGATGCAATAGAGAAGGAAACAATTTAAAACAAATGAGGGAGGGAAAAAAGGATAAATGAAAAACATTAACAAACATTATAGATATTATGCCTGGAAAATCCCATGGATGGAGGAGCCTGGTAGGCTGCAGTCCATGGGGTCACGAAGATTCGGACATGAATGCGCAACTTCACTTTCACTTTCATGCATTGGAGAAGGAAATGGCAACCCACTCCAGTGTTCTTGCCTGGAGAATCTCAGGAACGGGGGAGCCTGGTGGGCTGCCATCTATGGGGTCGCACAGAGTTGGACACGACTGAAGCAACTTAGCAGCAGCAAGGATATGGAAGACCTGAACTTCACTAATCAATCAACTTTACCTAATTGACAGTAAAGAATATTCAACCTAACAATAACAATACAAATTCTTTTCAGATTCACACAGAATATTCACCAGTATATAACACATTCTGAGCATAAATTATACCATATACACCATAAAAACCTAAAAGAATAGAAATCATAGAAAACCTTAAGAGAATTAAACTGGAAATCAATAATATTAAGAAAGCTGGAAAATCCCCAGATCTCTGGAAGTTAACCAAAACATTTTTAAGAACACATGGATCAAAAAAGAGTTCTCAAATTAAAAAATATTTTCTTAAATTAAAAAAATTAAAAACTAAATTTAAGTAAATATAAAACTTATCAAAATTTGTGACATACCATGAAAGCAGAGCTCTGAGTGAAATTTATAGTATTAAATAGGTATGCTAGAAGAAAGACTTAAAATTAATAACCTAAGCTTTCACTTTAGGGAAACGGAAAGACACAGGTAGACAGGAAATCTAAGTGAGGAGTAGCAGTCATAGGCATGTAAAGCACAGAAAAGTCATGAGCCTTTGGGGATAAAGGCACAATGAGAAAATGAGTGGAGAGATGACAGGCTCCAGGGGAGGAGCAACATATAAAGAAGAAACAGATTAAAAAGTGCCTATTACGACAACCAGGACATGGAAGCAACCAAAATGTCCATTGACAGAGGAATGAATAAGGAAGATGTGGTATATATACAATGGAATAATTACTCAGCCACAAAAAAGAGTGAAATAATGTCATTTGCATGAATGGAGTGAAGTAAGTCAGACAGAGGAAAACAAATGCTATATGATATTGCTCTTATGTGGAATCTAAAAATGTGGTATAAATAAACTTATTTACAAAATAGAAATAGAGTCACAGATATAGAAACAAACTTACGGTTACCAGTGGGGAAAGCTATGGGATCATGGAGGGATAAATTGGGAGGTTGGGATTGACATATACACTACTATATATAAAATAGATAATCAACAAGGACCTACTGTGTAGCACAGGGAAGCCCACTGAATTCTCTGTAAAGGCCTATATGGGAAAATAATCTAAAAAACAGTAAATGTATGTATATGGATAACTTATTCAGTTTGCTGTACACCTAAAACTAATAGAACAGTATAAATCAACTACACTCCAATACAATTTTTTTTAAAAATTGGCAAAGGATTTGAATAGCTAATTCTCCAAAGAAGATCTACAAATGGTCAATAAACACATGCAAAGATGCTCAATATCACTACTCATTAGGGAAATGCAAGTCAAAATCATGACCTATCACCTCACACCCAATAGGATCACTGCTATCAAAAACAACAACCACAAAAACAAAACAAGTGTTGGCATGGATGAAGACAATCTGAAACCCTTATGCACCATTCATGGGAATGTAAAATGGTCAAGCTGCTATGGAAAACAGTATGATGGCTTCTCAAAAAATAAAATATAGACTTATCATATGATCCAGAAATTCCACTTCTGACTATATATCCAAAAGAATTAAAAGCAAGACCTTAAAGAGCTATTGATACACCCATGTTGTTAGCAGCATTATTCACAGTAGACAAAAGATGGAAGCAATCCAGATGTTCATCAACAGCTGCATAAACAAAATGTGGTCTACAAACACAATGGAATATTACTCAGCCTTTAAAAGGAAGAAGGTCCATGATACAACATGAATAAGCTAAGACATTATGCTACGTGAAATAAACCAGTCACAAAAGAGAAAATACTATGATTCCACTTACACGAGGTATTGACAGTAATCAGCTTCATAGAGACAGGAAGTAGAATGGTGTTTGCCAGGAGTTGGAAAAAGGGAAGAAATGGAACGTATATCGTTTAATGGATACAGACTTTTAGCCTTTTCAAGATGAGAAGAGTTCAGGGAGATGTGGTGATGTTTACACAGCAATATGAATGTACTCAATACCATTGACTGTATTTTTAAAATGATTGTTCTGTGTACTTTGTTGCTCAGTCATGTCCAACTCTTTGTGACCCCATGGACTATAGCCTGCTAGGCTCCTCTGTCCATGGGGATTCGCCAGGCAAGAATACTGGAGTGGGTTGCCATACCCTCCTCCAGGGGATGCCCCCAACCTGGGGATCAAATCCAGGTCTTCTGCATTGCAGGCAGATTCTCTATCATCTGAGCCACCAGGGAAGCCCTTAAAATGATTAAGATGGTAAATTTTATATTACATATATTTTATCACAATAAAAAATGAAAGAAGGAAAGACATTTAAACTGGTAGGGTCTATTATGAAGACTAAGTAAATGGTCTGAGAGATTAAGGGAAAACAGATGGAGGTTATAGAAATCAAGAGAAGAGGGAATTTTGAGAACAAGTTGATTGTCAATAATAGAAGTTCAGAGTAGGGGAGGCTAATAAGATTAAGATTGAAAAATACCCATTGGATTTGGATATTATGTCTTTGGTAACCTCAAAAAGGGCAGTTTCAGGTGACAGCATTAAAGAAGTGGTTTGTGACATTTGTCTTCAAGCGCAGAGGGAGCAGAACCAGAAGCTAGTTAAGGGAATGGGTATAAAGAGATGAAGGAAATGAAGACAGTAAGTGAAGACAAGCTTAAAAGGTCTGTCCTTTATGGGAAGAAGAGACAGGAGAAGCTTAAATGACACAGAGTCAAAGAATGGCTTTGTTTTTAAAAAGTACAAGAGAATATAGGCAGTTTTATAAACTGAAGGAAAGGATCAGTTGACTGGGAGTGGCTGAAGACATAGGAGAGCAAGAGATAACTCATGTAGGAAGGTCCCAGAAGAGAATGAGGAAGGGGGAGAATAAAAAATCTTGGGACTGGGGCTGGTTTTGAGCAGGAATATGGCTACTTCATCCACTGAAACTGGAGGACCCTACCAGCACCGATAGAGGTCTGCTTTCTTTCTTAAGGAGGGGCATGGGAACAGTTCAAGCCTGATTGCCCTCATTCATCTATACTGTCTTTGTAAAGTAGGAGATCATATCATTTGATGAGAAAGATAAATGAATAAACTGATAAAGTTTTAGAAAAGACACCAAAGGAATGAGAATGAAATTTGCCAGGTGAGGACAAAAGGGATTTGAGTGGGTCGCTAAAATTATAATTTTCAAATCTGTCATAGCATTGACTCAAGTGATTGTTTGGTATTTTCTAGGACACCCAGGTAGATGAATATGTGTACAGAGCAGGAGAATAGGATGGGAATTTTTAGGGCCAATGCAGTAGGAGGAGAGAGGGTAAGGATGGTGAGATTGCTTGTGACAGAATTTTTTAGATGATCAGTCATTGTAGTTGGAGTGGGAATGAAGACCATTATTAGAGTTGATGAGGTAAAAGAACCATAGGGCTTGAATGAATCGATCACATGATTGCTGTCACTGCCTATGGTGATGTCAGGAGTTGACATAAAATTATATTAATGTGGGTGAAAGTTGATGAGTTTCCAAATGGTTCAGTGTAAAGAATCTGCTTGTCAATGAAGGAGATGCAGGAGATGTGGGTTTGATCCCTGGGTCAGAAAGATTCCCTGGAGTAGGAAATGGCAACCTACTCCAGTATTCTTACCTGGAAAATTCAATGGACAGAGGAGCCTGGTGGGCTATAGCCCTGCTGCTATGCTGCTAAGTCGCTTCAGTCGTGTCTGACTCTGTGCGACCCCATAGACGGCAGCCCACCAGGCTTCCCCGTCCCTGGGATTCTCCAGGCAAGAACATTGGAGTGGGTTGCCATTTCCTTCTCCAATGCATGAAAGTGAAAAGTGAAAGTGAAGTCGCTCAGTCGTGTCCGACCCTCAGTGACCCCATGGACTGCAGCCTACCAGGCTCCTCCGTCCATGGGATTTTCCAGGCAAGGGTACTGGAGTGGGGTGCCATTGCCTTCTCCAGGTCTATAGCCCATTCGGTTGCAAAGGTCAGACACGACTGAGCGACTGAGCACACATGCACGGGTAAAAGCTGATGTGGTTTAATTCCATCACTATTTTTAAAAGTTTAAGTTTCTCCAACCCTACTTAAATACAATAACTAAATCTGTACTTCAAAACCTTTAACTTCTTCTCATAACTTAATATATAGTTGGCTGCCTCTTTAGATGGTGTACTCATATTCTAGTTTTTCTAGGAATCCAATAGGATTCAAAGGATTTTGACTATCTTCAAAAGATAGTCCTGACTTTGTGGGGATTTTAGCTGAAACAAGATAATGAAAAATTGCTGGATGATCCATTTTCCTACAAATGATGCTTTGATGAAATTACTAGTGAATCCTAGAGTAAATATGCACATTCTTTTGGCTAATGTGGAGTAAATTCAGAGTCTGAGAAATTTAAAATTCATTATTTCTATTCACAGTTTAAGCATAATTAAGGGCAGCTGTCAGAATGGCAAAGTTTTTGACAGACTCAAGTTGCTCTGTTTCTTACAAATTGGACCTGGATGTGAGTTGGTATAATACCTAACAAAGCTCTCAGTAATGAAACACAGAATACTGAATTTTAAGATTCTGTACCTAGAGTTGTTGAAGGACACAAAGCAAAAAGAAAACACAATTGAAACACATGTGTGGTAGATGGATATCTAGGATAAGGGTCATAAATTCTGAATTCTGTGCTCTGGTTATTAAAATCCTGCCTGGTCCTGAGTGACACTGTAGGACTACAGTTATATGATTTATAAAATGAGAGGATCAAAAAGATATCTTAGATCTTTTCTAATTTTGAAATTCTATTACTCTCCTATGTCAGGGGAATAGATTAGTTTTTTTTTTTTTAATATTGAAAATGCCTGCATTTAATTATTTTCAGTACCTCCATGAATGGAGATAATACCAGGATATAGACAAAACACGATTACATTCATTTTTATGATCTTTCAATTCTCACATAAACTTACACTTATTTTATTCCATCTCTAAGTTCTCTGAGTTTAGGCAGAAAAATTAAATTCTTTGATCAGTACCAGGAACTTCTCAGTAGGAGACGGTTGTTTTTATTGTTCAGTTGCTAAAGTTGTGTCCAACTCTTTGTGAACCCACGGACTGCAGCACACTAGGCTCCTCTGTCCTCCACTATCTCCTGGAGTTTTCTCAAAATCATGTTCATTGAGTTGGTGATGCTATCTAATCATCTCATCCTCTGCCACCCCTTCTCCATTTGCTTTCAATCTTTCCCAGCATCAGAGTCTTTCCCATGAGTTGGCTCTTCGCATTAGATGGCCAAAATATTGGAGCTTCAGCATCAGTCCTTCCAATGAATATTTAAGGTTGATTTCCTTTAGGATTGACTGGTTTGAGCTCTTTGTTGTCCAAGGACTCTGAAGAGTCTTGTGCAGCACCACAATTCAAAAGCATCAGTTCTTCAAGGCTCAGCTTTCTTTATGGTCCAACTCTCACATCCAAATGACTACTGGAAAAGCCATAGCTTTGACTATATAGACCTTTGTCACCAAGGTGATTATCTCTGCTTTTTAACACACTGTCTAGGTTTGTCATAGTTTTCCTTCCAAGGAGCAAACATCTTTTAATTTCATGACTGAACTCACCATTCACAGTGATTTTGGAGCCCAAGAAAATAAAATCCGTCACTGCTTCTACTTTTTCCCTTTCTATTTGCCATAAAGTGATGGGACCAGATGCCATGATCTTAGTCCTTTGAATGCTGAGTTTTATGCCAGCTTTTTTACTCTCCTTTTTCACCCTCATCAAGAGGATTTTTAGTTCCTCTTCACTTTCTGCCATTAGATTGGTATCATCTGCATGTCTGAGGTTGTGATATTTCTCCTGGCAATCTTGATTCCAGCTGGTATTGTAAGGATGCATGGTAAGAATGTAGAAATGACTGGTAATTAGTTACCTTGTATACAAATCCAGTGGTCTGAGGCAGAAAACTACTTTGCCAACTTTATTTTCACTAAAAAACAGGAAACTGGGCTCCAAAGACTCTCTGAGATGAGTATGAACTGACATTTTGTTTTGTTTATTTTTCATTCTACCCACTGCTTTCTCTGAGTACATTCTGCAAGGGTATGGTTCTTTCTGGTCTTGCTTTTTCTACCAGATCTAGTTCTCCGGCATGAATGGTGCATGCACTTTAAAGCACAGCTTTTTCTTCCTTCTTCATCTTCTCCATGAAAGGAAGTTTGAGAGTTCTCCAGTTTTATATCAGAAATGTCATCACTCCCTCACCTTTCTTCTTCAAGACTTTAATCTTTCAAGTAAATAAGCAAACTGGTTCTAATACTAAAGCTTGTGACATTTGGCTGGTCACTTATCTCTAGGCTAAACTTCTTCCTTACCCTCTGTACCTTAGCCAGGCTGCCTCCTATCATGCCAAAGGATCTTATTCTTGAGTCCATATTTATTAACCTTCTGGGTGAATTCTTTATGTAATGGTTAATCAGCAGCCTTTTGTAAAATGCAAGTAAATTGCAGACTAATCTGCAGAAATCATCTATCATTTTTCAAGCAAAACCAATTCTATTTCCTGAAAACAATCTTTGGTTGACTGGGTCCATGCAGGATATGCTTAATTTCATCACTCATTTTTAGTTGTTCCTTTTATTACAAGTATGAATAGTATTTCTAGACTGGTAAATATGCTTTCTTCTGATGACTTGATAGCAGTCTACAAAGCATGCGTTCAGTAAATGGTCAGTCAGGAAAGAATACATCCACATTTCTATCTGTCTAGAAAATAGTTGGCAATTAAATTCCTTAGAAAGTCTTTAAATCTCTTCTCTATTTCACAAGTTGCCATGGCGTTTGATGGAGGAATGCACTATAGCAGTTTTATAGCATAGCAGAAGAAGAAGCCAGTCTTAAATGGTAAGGGAGCAGCGAACACTGGCTAAACTCTTTCCTTAATGGAGTTTCACTGATACACACACACACACACACACACACACACACACACACACACATACTCAGTTCCTTGGTACCCAAATACCCATTAAAGTATATTCCAGGTGTTTGATGATATTAGAAAGCTGTGGACTCTCTACTCAAGAAATTTGATAGAGGAATTAAATATCTGATCAAATAAATTCATAAGTTCTTCTCTAGAAGCCTCAGAGTACATGCTGGGTGGTTATGGGGGGTGGGAGGGATAGACTTAAACAGTAAATTGTCAGGCCTGTTAATTCATTTCTTTGTGCTAAAGAGTGACTGAACTGAAAGATTAATGTAATTTTGAGGCTAGAGATTAATCAAGGTCTTTAGAGGAATTTGGGGAAGGATGGCTCTTATTATGACTCTTTTAAAAATTTCCTTGTGAGTGAATAAAGAAGCTTGCATATGACTTTCTTTTAAGTTAATCAATCTGACATGCTCAGAAATATAAAACTATTATGACTTAGAGAAAAATTTTACCTTTCCATACAACAATGATGAATATCTTCCTACACTCTATACCATTTTAAAGCAACTCCTCTTGTGATGAAGATATATCTTGCTGCCTTAAATCAGCCTCTGCCTGAAGCTTAAGTTGACTTAATAATGGCACAAAGCCACAATCTTATTAGCTGTGATACAGACAAAGCCAAATAATTCATTGCAATGTCATAACTAACTTCTTTTCTGTTCCTCACAGTGGCTGGTAGAGGCCAGTCCGATACTCAGGACTGCAGTAAAGAAACCTTCTCCTAGAATGATTACAACTTATGATTTAGACAGATGCAAACACATCTTGGAATATTTTCAAAATTAAGAATCCACATCCATCTTCCCGCTAGCAAGGTGGCAGGCCACGCTCACATCCTCTTCACTACCCTCTTCAATTTTCCTCTTTGATTCTAGACTTAGAAAGCAAGAACACAGGCATCCAATTTCCAGGAATTGGATTGGGAGAGTTTTCCCATATATACATTACCAAGAAATCTACACGATAAACTAGAAACCTTATTAAATTATCTAAGGAAAACCTTAGCTTGTAAAATCTTCTTGTCTGATTTCCTTTAGGCTCATTCAGATTTCTTTTAGATCTGGGCATAGAAATTCTTGATGCTTTTCTTGATCGTCCTAACCTGTGGCTGGCCGGAAGATTGATGAATGTTCTTCCACTGCTTTGCATGTTAGGCATTTTCCTTCTTCTCCAATATCTGTCTTTGGTTTAAACTGCACTTTAGCTTTTTCACCTCCAGCTAATGGAGACACTCCCAGGAATGGAGGCTGATGATACAGAGGCTGGAACAATGCCAGCAGACGCATTAGGTTTCTTCTCCCACTCCAAACCAATCCTCTGAAGGTTTTAAATGAGAATTTTGAAATTTGAACTCAGTTAAAAAAATAGAGGCATATTGGCTCTAGGGCATAGAGAGTTCACATCTTCCTTGGTTCTTCACATCTCCTTTTCAGAGAAGAGTTTGCAGATGGCAAATTGATGTGATAGTGCTGTTAGTATGGAATAGGGTTCTCATTTGGACATGGTGAAGTCCCCTCCTTTTTAATTTATTTTCTAATTTTTTAATTGGAATATAACTGTTCTACAGTGCTCTGTTAGTTTCTGCTGTATAGCATCATGAATCAACCATATGTATACATACATCCCCTCCTTCTTGAACCTCCCTCCCACCCTCCCATTCCACCCCTCTAGGTCATCACAGACACCAAGCTGAGGTCCCTGTGTTTTAAAGCTTCCTGCTACCTATTTGTACAAATAGGTACAATATATATGTGGTAGTGTATATATTGTCAATGCTACTCTCTCAATTCATCCATATCTCCTTCCCCCGCAGTGTGCACAACAGAATATTAACTCAGCCATTAAGTCATGTTCTTTTAAGATTCTGTATGGCATATGCATCTTATTCATGAGAGGAAAACAGAACAGCTTAATCGTAGAATTTATATAAATTTTTAAAAAGAAACATCAGAGTACACTGCTAAGACTGTAGCCTAAACATATACACTAAAAATAGGGTAGATATTTTTCAGTTGCCCAAACAGAGTTCCTTTATCCTATGAAACAAATGACACAAACACATAAACTCTCAGCTATTACTTCTTTTATTTTTTTCAGAATTTTTCTCGTACTGAAGGAATCACAAAGAAATAGTTCATAAAGGATTATTTAGAAATATAGACACAGCAAATTTTATTTCTGGATATTATTGTCCTGAACTTCAAAACAACACATAGTTTTCCTAGATGAGGAAGACAAGACAATTTACCTCTTCTTTATGCAGAGGTCCCGCTAGCAAGGGAATGTTTAGTAAAGGGTTAAATTAGATTGGTTTCAGCAGCTGTACTTGTGATCTTCGAGGACCTGACTTTTAGAAAAGATCTCCTCCCCTGGTTGCATATGCCCAGCTATTGATGTTTTCCATTGTGCTGAGTGGTGGTTTTCAACTGCTGGAAAAAGAAATGCTAAAACATGCACTGACCCTTGTCAATACTCAGGAAAAATGTCAGAATAATATTAACCTTTCATTCCAACTTCAGCACCTGTTTTTTTTTTTTTAATCAATTTCAATACAACACAAATGCATGCTTTGATATTTTCAAGAATTAATAGATATTAGTAAAATAAGCTGTGGTAAAGACAGAGGAAGTGATACTTCATTCATAGCACAGAATGTGCATTGCAAGGGCACAAACCTAATCCCTAAATTCAGATCTGAATAAAACAAGCTATTTTAAAACCACAGATTCTCTGTTTAAAAACCTCAGAGGCTGCTTAGAGTTTTTAATTGTCATTGGTCACATTGTACCTAAGTGAGAGTGTTTCATTTCTATTACTACCTGGGTAGAAATTCTAATAAAGTGAATTTGCTCATTTTATATATAACCCTTTTCTCTTGGGCCACATCAACCACAATGAAAGTCTGTATCTTTTAAGGCTTCTCCATACTTCCACAGGATCTTATTCTACATGTTTTCTCATTAAAAGAGTTCTTTCATCTCTACAGTGAGTTGTATATTGGAAAAATGGCAAAGCTTACAGCCTTTAGCTATCAGTGGTAACTCGTCTGAGAAACTGGAGATAGTTTTCGGAATAGCACATGAGAGGGTTGTTGTAAGACTCTCAATACTTGGAATGTGGTCCCCCCACTTAACCCTCTTATCTGCTACTCCCAAGAGCAGATCTTCTTTCTTGGCAGCACTGACTAGCTATTCTCTGTCCACTCTGTCCATTCAGGCTCACTCTGAACCAATGGCTTCCAGAAACTCTTCTCCAGGTTCTTAGCAGTGTAATGCCACAGGTCCCAGCGGTCTCTCCTGCTGGCTAGCATCAGTTGTGTGTCTCTAAAGTAGCTGCATCTTAAAACCTTTCCTTTATGACTCCTACAAGGCCATGTTTTTGACCTGCAAAACAGTTCTGCATAGTGCGCAAATATATGTGGATGGGTTTATAAAGATGTAAACTGTGTGACCACAACAACACAGATGGGAGAGGGAACAAAGCTATACAGTAGTGATATAAAGTTGGCACTAATACTAACTATCAATGTGTGTGCCCAGTTACCCAGTTGTGTCCAACCCTTTATGACCCTTTGGACTGTAACCCGCCAGGCTCCTCTGTCCATGGTATTCTCCAGGCAACAATACTGGAATGGGTGGCCATTTCCTCCTCTAAGGGAATCTTTCCAACCCAGAGATAAAAGTCAAATCTCCTGCATCTCCTGCATTGCAGGCAGAGTCTTTACTGCTGAGCCACTGGGGAAGCCCATTAACTGAATTAGAAACTGTGGCTCTCAAGGAACATTTGGCCTACAAATATAAATTTGCTTGGCCCATAGAGTGCTTAACATTTTAAAATTACAAGATTTAGAAGTAGAAGGTTTCACATAAAAATCTTAATTTCCATTTCTCCTTAAAAATATTGAAATCCATGGAAAATTAAAGATGGCATGGTGGTTCTTACATGACCACCACATTCTGGTAGTGAGTGGAAATTTCTTCTTTAGGCAAGTCTTTGTCTCTGTAGTTTGTGATAGAGCACACATCCCTTAGGATGACTTCTGAGCTAATTATACTTGTGTTATATTTCCGATTTCTTTAAGTATTCCAGTCTGTGTAGGACTCTTACCAAAACTCTGTCTCTAAAGGGGAGTTCACAGGATCTCAAATGGGAGTCTGTAGACCCATTCAGTGCCCTTGGATTTTTTCTCAGTGGTATATGAATTGATGATGGGAACTGTTTTAGTCTCTTCAGGCAGAGCATATAGTATATCAGAATACTAAAAACTGAGTGACAAAAAAAAAAAAAAAAGCCTATTTCTCACAGTCCTAGAGCCTTGGGAAGTTCAAGTTCAAGGCACCAACAGATTCAATGTCTGGCTTGCATTTTCATTGACAGCCATTGTCTCACTGTATCCTCATAAGAGGCAAGGAATCTTTCTTGGATCACTAATCCCATTCGTGAGGCTTCTGCCCTCATGACCTAATCACCTCCCAAACGCCCCACCTCTCAGTATCTTCACATTGGAAGTAAGGTTTCAACATATAAATTTTGGAGGATACAAACATTCAACCTGTGGCAGGAGCTTAATTTATTTTCTTTTAGTTCAGTGATTATTTATCAATTGAGCTATTGTTCTATCTGCAAGGAGATCCAACCAGTTCATCCTAAAGGAGATCAGTCCTGGGTGTTCACTGGCAGGTCTGATGTTGAAGCTGAAACTCCAATATTTTGGCCACCTGATGCGAAGAGCTGACTCATTTGAAAAGACCCTGATGCTGGGAAAGATTGAGGGCAGGAGGAGAAGGGGACGACAGATGATGAGATGGTTGGATGGCATTACTGACTCTATGGACATGGGTTTGGGTGAACTCTGGGAGTTGGTGATGGACAGGGAGGCCTGGTGTGCTGTGGTTAATGGGGTGGCAAAGAGTCGGACACGACTGAGCAACTGAACTGATTGTTCTATGAAATTATCTAGATGATGCCTTTAATACTAACCTATTATTCCCAAACTACTTTAAATGCTATGGATTAACATAAAAAGAATATATGAAAACTTAAAGGTAAATGATACATTTGTATGAAATAAAGGCCAAATGTCATATGGTGCTCACAAGGTTTCACAATAACTTAATCTGAAGAGGGGATGGTAGAAATGAATCATCACATGGCATTAGAATTGTGAAAGATCCCAAGTGAAACATTCTCGAAGCAGTGTTATATTCACACCAAAAGCAACAATTTATTTTCAGCGAAACAGTATTAATGGTCATATCAATTTTGTTAATCTGAATTGTATTTGTTTCATAGTTTCTACTTAATTTGGTTTTATAGATATTTAAGCATAGTTACAGTCACAGAGTCAGGCACAACTGAGCATGCACTCATGGGGAAGAAAAGTCACAAAAAAGTATAAAAAAAGCATTACTGAATTTCACATCTGTACTTTTTAAAGCCACATTCTATCTAAAAATAATTTAGGTTACTAGACTTTATTTTTTGGGGCTCCAAAATCACTGCAGATGGTGACTGCAGCCATGAAATTAAAAGACGCTTACTCCTTGGAAGTAAAGTTATGACCAACCTAGATAGCATATTCAAA
>NW_011494711.1:8247994-8250084 GCF_000754665.1 Bison bison bison
AGATAGCATATTCAAAAGCAGAGACATTACTTTGCCAACAAAGGTCCATCTAGTCAAGGCTATGGTTTTTCCAGTGGTCATGTATGGATGTGAGAGTTGGACTGTGAAGAAGGCTGAGCGCCGAAGAATTGATGCTTTTGAACTGTGGTGTTGGAGAAGACTCTTGTGAGTCCTTGGACTGCAAGGAGATCCAACCAGTCCATTCTGAAGGAGATCAGCCCTGGGTGTTCTTTGGAAGGAATGATGCTAAAGCTGAAACTCCAGTACTTTGGCCACCTCATGAGAAGAGTTGACTCATTGGAAAAGACTCTGATGCTGGGAGGATTGGGGGCAGGAGGAGAAGGGGACGACAGAGGATGGGATGGCTGGATGGCATCACTGACTCGATGGACGTGAGTCTGAGTGAACTCTGGGAGTTGGTGATGGACAGGGAGGCCTGGCGTGCTGTGATTCAAGGTGTCGCAAAGAGTCGGACACGACCGAGTGACTGAACTGAGCTGAACTGATTCAAAATATAAATATTTTCCTTTAATAGGGTACATTTAGTGCTCAAGTTTGAAATATTCTGCTTTGAAAATATTTCCTCTTTTTATGTAGGATCACGTTTTGGCTTGTTTGCCTTGAGGGGAAGGGTTTCATTCCATGGATTTGGGTCTCTACCTTAGAGCACAACCCAGGAGAAAGAGTGGTTAGCTGCAGAGTATGCTCCAGGTGCCTGAGGAGAGTACTGATGAATGCCACATTGAGTGGAGAGGGGCAGAGGTGATGACACATCAGAGCTCAGTTCAGGATCCAGGTCAGGTGAAACTCAGCAAGGCCGGGGATGCAGCATCCTGGCAACTGTTTAGGCCACTAGCTGGCACTTGAGATTCCACCTTTATGATTTACAGGAAGAGTGCTATGTGGCTGGAGTAGTCTGGCTAACAAATATCTGAGATGGGTGAACAACAGTGGTACTCACAAGTTGGTCAGAAGTAATTCTTCAAAGGGACTAATTGAAAACTTCAAGAATCACATTAGCAAGCATCCCAATGTAATACCATAGTATCTTCTACTCAAGGGATTGTTCATTTGTCCTCAGCCAGAACACAGATGTGCTGGGCCTTCTCTTTGAAACATGCTCTCATGCTTCCCAAGAAGGCCCACCTGGATTTTCAGAGTAGAGCATAGCACACTGTCCTGAGGTTGGATATTCCTCTTTGCACCTAATTTTGAAAGGTCACTGGGATCCAGAATAATCCTGATTATCTCATAGTGGCCCAGACACAAATTTTAATTATATGAAATATTGAAATCTATGACTGGTATTATTTTCCAGGTATCTGTTTGAGAACACACGATAGCAGTGCTTTGATGAAATGTATGTGAGATTTTCAACTGGAATATTGATTTGAGACATTTGATCAAGTTTGAAAAAGGTACTTCTCCAAGCCAAGTTTGTTCCCCTACTTAGACTTACAGCCCCAAAATGTAACTATAAATCAGAGAGACAGGGTTATTTAGGAGCCTTAGGCTAATTAAACTAGAGTGTGGGCATCTAGGGATGGAAGACCTTGTTTATTCACGTGATTGTTTCAAAAGGCCCAGTTATTGAGATCTAGAATTTGGTTTTGAAAGCTGATTTTCCACTCCTGATGCAAGTAAACCGTAGTCCACATGTAGTAATCTGCACATGTGGCAAACTGGGTTTCCATAGAAACATTCCAACCTGTGATATACTTTCTGAGTAACTGCTCTTGTAAGATATGTTAAATACTGAAAATATTGTGCTGAGCCAGACGGAACTTCTATTCCCATGGAGTAATAATCTAATGCCAGGCATTAAACTGAGTTCTCACTGCAAGTCAGCTCTCTTAATTCCAGAATTAACCCTGTATTTTAGATGCTGTTTAGAATTTTAGTACTTTTCTTAAGATTCTGCACTAGCAAGTGGTAGAGCTGAGATCAAAAATAGGGAGTTTGACTAATAAGAACATGCTGTATAGCACAGGGAACTCTATTCAATACTCTGTAATGGCTTATATGGGAAAAGAATCTAAAACAAAAAAGAGTGGAGAATATATATATATATATATATATATATATATATA
>NW_011494711.1:8250184-8258479 GCF_000754665.1 Bison bison bison
TATATATATCCTGGAGAAGGGAATGGCAACCCACTCCAGTATTGTTGCCTGGAAAATCCCACAGATGGAGGAGCCTGGAGAGTCCCAATCCATTGGGTCTCAAAGAGTCAGATACAACTGAGCAACTCACACACACACACACGTATAAATATAACTTTTGCTGTACACCTGCAACTAATACCACATTGTAAATCAACTATACTCCAATAAAATGTTTTAAAAAATAGGCATTTTGATTTTAGTGCCCAAACTCTGACCTACTGTATATAGTATCTACCTCTTAGACAGTTTTCTTTGCTTTGGTTCTAAATGCAGTTTAAATTGTAGAGACACAAAGACTGAACAAATTTAAAAAAAAAAAAAAGAAGGAGATTAGATTATATGAGGTAAAAATAACAGATTTAAATGGTACTAGGTAAAAATTAAGCGCTGCTTCTTTATCCTTTCCCTAGAGTTGTCTTTATGGTTTTAATTAAATTGTCTCCTATATAATACTGTTTACCTTATTCTTCTTATTTGAGTGCTCAGTTGTTTCAGTCCTGTCCTACTCTTTGAGACCCTATGGATTGTAGCCCACCAGGCTCCTCTGTCCATGGGATTCTCCAGGCAAGAATACTAGAGTAGGTTACCATTTCCAGGGGATCTTCCCAACCCAGGGATCGAACCCAGGTCTCTTTAAGTCTCCTGCATTGCAGGTGGATTCTTTACCACTAAGCCACTGGGAAAGCCCATACTTCTTACTTACTAAAGTCTGAAGAATAGCCTCCATGATAGCTTGGATTTCTCATCTACTGATGTAATGCTGTGAACTGCAGGTGATATTGATGATGGTCATAGTGATTATAATTAACTATGATAATTAAAAAGTATCTGAGGAGTCGTGGTTGGTGCAGAAATATATGTTACTCAGGATCAAATTTGGGAATTAAAATGGCCTTGCTCATGAAGATATCACATGGAGGATTACATTAGCTGTTGCTGGTTTTCAAAGATGGTCACAGGAAGGTGAATTTTTCATTTAGCTGTCTCAACTGGGGAACAATCAAATGTCATGGCTATTGGTCAAATATAATGTGTATATGTAATAAAATAAATTTTGTAGATTCTTGATTTATATAATATTTGAAATTAAATTTCATATTTTTTATATTTCTAATTAATTGTTAAATGTCAGAAATAGCTTGAAGAATAGGCTGTTTTGCTTTTCAGCTCAGTTTACTATTTACTGTTTACCATAGCAAGCATCTAGGAAGACTTCTTGGGGATGTCACAGGGAATTCTTGTAAATGTTGTTAGGATAATTGATAGTTTTCAATTATGGCCAGCCTGCCATTATTTGAGACTTGGCTCACTGGATTTTTCATTGTAAGAACATCACACTGGGGACAGAGACTATGAGATTTAAGCAGTGCTTAGCTAGAAATGTACGCCACCTTTCTTCTGTTCTTGTTGTTTTGTACCAGTACATTCTCTTGCCAACTCATTTGCTGCTGCTGCTAAGTTGGGTCAGTCGTGTCCAGCTCTGTGCGACCCCACAGACAGCAGTTCACCAGGCTCCCCCATCCCTGGGATTCTCCAGGCAAGAACACTGGAGAGGGTGACCATTTCCTTCTCCAAGGCATGAAAGTGAAAAGTGAAAGTGAAGTCACTGAGTCGTGTCCGACTCTTAGCGACCCCACAGACTGCAGCCCACCAGGGTCCTCCATCCACGGGATTTTCCAGGCAAGAGTACTGGAGTGGGATGCCATTGCCTTCTCCGAACTCTTTTGCTACTAGTGGGCAAAAGTGTGCAAAGTGAAGGAGATGCTTACAGTTAGGGAGTTCTAACTGCAGGAGAAAAGAGGCAGGGGAGAGGTGTGGTGATAAAGTAAATCTGGGACTTTAGTACCTGAAGTCGGTTTGTAACTACTCCATAAATGGCTTCTGTATGGCTTGGAGCTGGGGATCCAAATTCCTGTATTTGGTAGACTATGCATGTGGAACCTTTCCTCCTCCTGTCAAAAGCGCCTGATTTTCTAGGTATAGATGCACTCTCTTTGCTCTTACCTTTCTTGGTCTTTCATTAGCTACAAGGGGTTTAAAAAAGACCTCATGTCCCCTACTTCCACTTACTCTCAGCCTCTTATTCACTTCCACCTCTTGTTCCCTTCAGATCAGCGTATTTTTAAGATATACATGATGAAGAATGTCTCAAAAATGTTGCCTGTTCCATTTTTCAAAGACTATAGATGTTACCAAAGCTGTGGTCAACCAAACTTGGCATGTTAGCATTCTTTTCTATTATTAATCATTGATAAATTATACTTTTCTAACTGTAAGTAGTTTTTAAAATTATAAATTAATATGTGAAATACCAGATAGATATAAACAAGTCAAATAAATTTAAAATCGAGTTATTGCTAACTTCTGCTGCTTCTCTTAGCCTAGTTCCTCAAAAGTAATTACTGCTAATAGTTTGGTATGTATTTATCCAGTTATTTTTAATAGGGACACACACATTTAAACTTAGGGATCTTTTTTAATATCATAAATGGCATCATAGCAAGCTATTCTTCTACAACTTGCTCTTTGATTTTAAAATAACGTCTTGGATATTACTTCACATCTCTCTCACATGTCTCAATAGATATTACTACATCATTCTCTTTGACAAAGTATTTCATGATAAGCTCATGTCCTGATTTATTAATAAGTATTTAAATTTGCTCTAGATTTTTACCATTATAAATAATATACTTTTATACATATGTGCCAGTGTTTTTGTAGGGTCAAATCCAGGAAATGAAACTTAATGCCCAAGTAAAAACAAAAAATTTTTATTGATTCTTCCCATTGAGATTGAAACACTGAAATTGCCAATATGCTGATCACATTACTACCAAGAATTTATGCGAGTACCTGTTTCCTTGCATCATCACCAATACAGGCTATTTGTTACATTTTACTAAAATGGTAACAATTCATACTTCCCTATTGTTCAAATTTGCATTTCTGAACTGTTAATGAAGTTGAGCATCTTTTCATATTTGCATTTCATTTCCTGTTGATTTATTATTTCTAGTGTTTGTCTTTTTCTAATATCAGATTGTATTTTTCTTAGAGGAAACTTTATATTGTTTTCTGTAATAGCTGCATGATTTAATTCCCACTAATAGTGCACAAGGATTCTCTTTTATTCACAACTTCCCCGATACTCATCTCTTGGTTTTTTTTTTTTTTGGATAATAATCATTCAAACAGGTATGAGGTGATATCTCATTGTGGTTTTGATTTGCATTTCTCTGTGGATTAATAATTTTGTACATATTTTAATGTACCTGTTGGCCATCTGTATCTCTTCTTTGAAAAACTGTCTGTTCAAGTTTTGCCCATTTAAAAATCAGATTTTTGTTGTTGTTGAATTGTATGAGTTCTTTATAGATGTTGGATATTAGATCCTTTTCAGATATATAATTTGCAAATATTTTTCTCTCATTCAGTAGGCTGCTTTTTTGTTTATGTTTTCTTTTGCTGTGTACAAACTTTTAAATTTTATCATAGCCCCATTTGCTTGTATTTGCTTTTGTTGCTCTGTGCACCTGCTTTTCTCTTAAGTTCTTTGATTATCTTTACCATCATTGCCTTGAAATCTTTCTCAAGTAGATCGCCTATCTCCTTTTCACTTAATTCTTCTTCTGGAGTTTTATATTATTCCTTCATTTGGAATATGTTCTTCCATCACCTAATTTTGCCTAGCTTGTTGTTTTTATTTCTATGTATCTGGTACTTTGCTTATGTTTCATAACCATGAAGAAGTGGCTTTGTGTACCAAACATCTTAGCAGCACACTCTCTTCTCATCATTAGAGCTCTGTGCTCTTGGGATGCCCCCTATGTGGGCTGTGTGGGTCCTTCTGCTGTGGTGGGATGACTACTGTGGGCAATCTGGTATTCTTGGCTAAGCCTGTCTGGTTGATTGCCAGACCTTATCTTGTGTGAAGGCTGCTGGCCGCTGATTCAAGGGTCAGGTCATAAGGTGGCTGACTGTAGAACCCTGGTGGGTCCTGGGTTTAGTGCTGGGTCTGGGGGTGGAGTCAGGGTCCAGGATATTCCAGGGCTGGCGTTTCCCCATCTGTTCCAAGCTTCTTTAAAATTACAGCTTTTGCCCTGCGTCCCAGAGCATGTGAGATATGGGTGTGCTCTTTAAAAAAAAAAAAGTCTGTATTTCCCACAGAACTCTGGGTCTCCTGAAAGTGACCCTCACTGGCCTTCAAAGCCAAACATTTAAAGCCAAAGTTCATCTTCCCAGCACAGGGCTCCCCTGCCTGCTAGACTGGGGATCCATGTGTGAACTTCAGAACTCTCCTTGGGGAGAACTTCTGCAATTGTACTAATTTGTCCACTTATGGGTCACCCACATGTGGTCTTCACTATACTGTAACTTTGCCCCTCCTACCTGTCTTGTGGTTTCTCATTTTTATCTTTGTTGCAGAAGATCTTTTCTATTAGATTCGAGTCATTTTCACTGTTGGCTGCTCTATAAATTGTTGTAATTTTCTCCTTTGACTAATCTTACATAAAAATTTCTAGGTGAAAAATATATTGATTTAATATTTTTTGTAATACCTATTACTAAATATAATGATGAGCATTCATAGTATATTTTGGAGTCATTAGAAAAAATATATAGATTTTAAAATTCCAACTTAATTGCATTACCATGTTGCACAGATTAGTGACTCAGTTCAGTTTAGTCACTCAGTCACGTCCGACTCTTTGCAACCACACGGACTGCAGCACACCAGACTTCCCTGTCCATCACCAACTCCCGGAGCTTACTCAAACTGATGTCCATCAAGTCAGAGATACCATCCAAAAATCTCATCCTTTGTCATCCCCTTCTCCTCCTTCTTTCAATAATTCCCAACATCAGGGTCTTTTCCAGTGAGTCAGTTCTTCACATCAGGTGGCCAAAATATTGGAGCTTCAGCTTCAGCATCTGTCCTTCCAATGAATATTCAGGACTGATTTCCTTTAGGATGGACTGGTTGGATCTCCTTTCAGTCCAGAGGACTCTCAAGAGTCTTCTCCAACACCACAGTTCAAAAGCATCAATTTTTCAGCTCTCAGTTTCCTTTATAGTCCAATTCTCACATCCATACATGACTACTGGAAAAACCATAACTTTGATTAGAGGGACTTTTGTTGGCAAAGTAATGTCTCTGCTTTTTAATATGCTGTCTAGGTTGGTCATAACTTTTCTTCCAAGGAGCAAGTGTCTTTTAATTTCATGGCTGCAGTCACCATCTGCAGTGATTTTGGAGCCTCCCAAAATAAAGTCTGTCACTGTTTCCCCATCTATTTGCCATGAAGTGATGGGACCAGATGTCATGATCTAGTTTTCTGAATGATGAGTTTTAGGCCAACTTTTTCACTCTCCTCTTTCACTTTCATCAAGAGGCTCTTTAGTTCTTCTTCACTTTGCCATAAGGGTGGTGTCATCTGCATACATGTTGTTGTTTTTGCTAAGTTGCTTCAGTCATGTCTGACTCTGTGCAACCCTATGGACAGCAGCCCACCAGGATCCTCTGTCCAAGTGATTTTCCAGGCAAGAACTGGAGTGGGTAGCCATTTCCTTCTCCCCTGCATATCTTAGGTTATTGATATTTCTCCCAGCAATCTAGATTAGTGACCAGATGTATTTAATAGAAGGATGAAAGTGAAGTTGCTCAGTCATGTCTGACTCTTTGCGAACCCATGGACTGTAGCCTACAGTGCTCCTCCATCCATGGGATTTTCCAGGCAAGAATACTGGAGTGGGTTGCCATTTCCTTCTCCAGAGGATCTTTCCAACCCAGGGATCAAACTTGGGTCTCCCGCATTGTAGGCAGATGCTTTACCATCTGAGCCACCAGGGAAGTCCTAATAGAAGGATAGTCATGTATAAAATATTTCTTCCTCCTAATCATGCTCTTTGTCTCTCTTTTTCACTTTCCTTTTTGTTTCTCTCACTAAAGAAGGTAGAATTACATAAAAAGGAGTTATAAATGTTTAATATTTAAAAATTTGACAAATAGATCTGACAGATCAGAGGAGGAGAAAATATTAAAATTTATACAACAATCTATATAAGCATATTTAATAAATTTTGGGGCTATGCAAAAGCAGGAAGTCAAGAAACACCTGGAGTAACAGGCAAATTTGGCCTTGGAATACGGAATGAAGCAGGGTAAAGACTAATAGAGTTTTGTCAAGAAAATGCACTGGTCATAGCAAACACCCTCTTCCAACAACACAAGAGAAGACTCTACACATGGACATCACCAGATGGTCAACACCAAAATCAGATTGATTATATTCTTTGCAGCTAAAATGGAGAAGCTCTATACAGTCAACAAAAACAAGACCAGGAGCTGACTGTGGCTCAGATCATGAACTCCTTATTACCAAATTCAGACTTAAATTGAAGAAAGTAGGGAAAACCACTAGACCATTCAGGTATGACCTAAATCAAATTCCTTATGATTATACAGTGGAAGTGAGAAACAGATTTAAGGGACTAGATCTGATAGACAGAGTGCCTGATAAACTACGGAATGAGGTTCGTGACATTGTACAGGAGACAGGGATCAAGACCATCCCCATGGAAAAGAAATGCCAAAAAGCAAAATGGCTGCCTGGGGAGGCCTTACAAATAGCTGTGAAAAGAAGAGAAGCGAAAAGCAAAGGAGAAAAGGAAAGATATAAGCATCTGAATGCAGAGTTCCAAAGAATAGCAAGAAGAGATAAGAAAGCCTTCCTCAGTGATCAATGCAAAGAAATAGAGGAAAACAACAGAATGGGAAAGATTAGAGATCTCTTCAAGAAAATTAGAGATACCAAGGGAACATTTCATGCAAAGATGGGCTCGATAAAGGACAGAAATGGTATGGACCTAACAGAAGCAGAAGATATTAAGAAACGGTGGCAAGAATACAGAGAAGAACTGTACAAAAAAGATCTTCACAACCCAGTTAATCACGATGGTGTGATCACTGACCTAGAGCCAGACATCCTGGAATGTGAAGTCAAGTGGGCCTTAGAAAGCATCGCTACGAAGAAAGCTAGTGGAGGTGATGAAATTCCAGATAAGCTATTTCAAATCCTGAAAGATGATGCTGTGAAAGTGAAGTGAAGTGAAGATGATGCACTCAATATGCCAGCAAATTTGGAAAACGCAGCAGTGGCCACAGGACTGGAAAAGGGCAGTTTTCATTCTAATCCCAAAGAAAGGCAATGCCAAAGCATGCTTAAACTACCGCACAATTGCACTCATCTCACACGCTAGTAAAGTAATGCTCAAAATTCTCTAAGCCAGACTTTAGCACTATGTGAACCGTGAACTTCCTGATGTTCAAGCTGGTTTTAGAAAAAGCAGAGGAACCAGAGATCACATTGCCAACATTTGCTGGATCATGGAAAAAGCAAGAGAGTTCCATAAAAACATCTATTTCTGCTTTCTTGACTATGCCAATGCCTTTGACTGTGTGGATCACAATAAACCGTGGAAAATTCTGAAAGAGATGGGAATACTGGACCACCTGACCTGCCTCTTGAGAAATCTGTATGCAGGTCAGGAAGCAACAGTTAGAACTGGACATGGAACAATAGACTGGTTCCAAATAGGAAAAGGAGTATGTCAAGGCTGTTTATTGTCACCCTGCTTATTTAACTTCTATGCAGAGTACATCATGAGAAATGCTGGACTGGAAGAAACACAAGCTGGAATCAAGATTACTGGGAGAAATATCAATAACCTCAGATATGCAGATGACACCACCCTTAGGGCAGAAAGTGAATAGGAACTCAAAAGCCTCTTGATGAAAGTGAAAGTGGAGAGTGAAAAAGTTGGCATAAAGCTCAACATTCAGAAAATGAAGATCATGGCATCCGGTCCCATCACTTCATGGCAAATAGATGGGGAAACAGTGGAAACAGTGTCAGACTTTATTTTTCTGGGCTCCAAAATCACTGCAGATGGTGACTGCAGCCATGAAATTAAAAGACGCTTACTCCTTGGAAGGAAAGTTATGACCAACCTAGATAGCATATTCAAAAACAGAGACATTACTTTGCCAACAAGGTCTGTCTAGTCAAGGCTATGGTTTTTCCTGTGGTCGTTTATGGATGTGAGAGTTGGACTGTGAAGAAAGCTGAGCTGTCAAAGAATTGATGCTTTTGAACTGTGGTGTTGGAGAAGACTCTTGAGAGTCCCTTGGACAGCAAGGAGATCCAACCAGTCCATTCTAAAAGAGATCAGCCCTGGGTGTTCTTTGGA
>NW_011494711.1:8258783-8260761 GCF_000754665.1 Bison bison bison
AACGAATGATACTAAAGCTAAAACTCCAGTACTTTGGCCACATCATGCAAAGAGTTGACTCACTGGAAAAGACTCTGATGCTGGGAGGGATTGGGGGCAGGAGGAGAAGGGGACGACAGAGGATGAGATGACTGGATGGCATCATGGACTCGATGGACGTGAGTCTGAGTGAACTCTGGGAGTTGGTGATGGACAGTGAGGCCTGGCATGCTGCGATTCAAGGGGTCACAAAGAGTCGGACACGACTGAGTGATTGAACTGAACTGAACTGAATAAATTTTGGTGTTTATTTAGAAGAAAAATTCATTAGTTTATAATAGATATATGCTAAATATTATAAAATACATATTACATTACAAATCCTATTGTGTTAAATGGTGAAATACATATAAAAATTCCTATTGTGTTAAATGGTGAAATATTGAAAGCAATGCCATTAAAGACAATCTCTATAGAAGGATTTCAGTTATCATACTTGCAATATAAAATCTATGAAAGTATAAAAGTTTCTGATTCTTTCCTAAAAAACTAGTGAATGTAATTAGACTAGTCAGAATATAAATATGAGTACTAGACAAGAGAAGGTGTCTTTAATGATAAATGATATGTTTAAATTTTAGTCAAGTAATTAGAAGAAATATATAAGTATAAAAACTTTAAATATAAGCTAATTGTTATTTTATCAATAATTTATCATTACTTTTAATGACATGATTGTATCTAGGACACACAGAAGAATAAACCCAGGGATTGTTGTACATTGTAAGAAAATTTAAGCAGCGATCAATAAAATTAATATATTAGAAAATATAATGTCTAATAGAAGAGAAAAACTTTCAAAATGAGCTGAACATAACCTTTGAGATCCTATTTAAATGAAAATTTTTTATTTTTAAAATAATATTTTTTAAAATTCTATAATAAAAATCAAATGCTTATAAATGTATTAGTATTATGGCATAATTGTGGTCTTGAAATAGTTAGCTTTAAACTTGTCTGAGAGGGACAGAAAACTCAGTGATGGATTAAATAAGAAAGTAGTTTTAAATAAAAATTTAAAGCCCTAGAAAATGATTTAAAAGAAACCTGCTTTGAATTAATGGAAAGCTAAAACCCATTCAATTGTAGAAAGCCTAATATTGTAGATATGCCAATTTCCTTAAACCATTCTATAAATTATAAACAATGATAGAATCACCAAGATTTATAATGTTTACCATATGCTAGGCATAATATTAAGTGTTTTACTTTTGTTTCCCCATGATCTTCATAAAAATGTTATGAAAAAATCTAAGCATTATGGCCATCGTATGATGAGGAAACTGCAGCACAGGGCATTTAAATAACTTTCTCATATCCACACAGCTAATTACAACCCAGGGAACCTAAATATGCCACACAGTCTCTCAAAATTATCAATCAAACTTTATTTGCATTCAACAAAATTCCTTTAGAATATGATAGAATATGAGATTAGCTAAGAAAATTTCATGAAATAGGAGTAATTAAGTGCATTTGATACATTTAAAGCTAACATATATAATAAAGGTCCAAAAAACACAAAGGAAAATTAATGAACAGAATAGAGTTCAAAAATAAGCACATTGTGTATAAGAGTTTAGAACATGAACAATTGCAAATCAATGGGAAAATCTTCAATTTGTGTTGAGAGAACTGTATATCATGTGGGAAAAAATTAAACTACTGCGTTTCTGTATCATTAGATTCTCCAAAATGAAATCGCAGATGGAGTTCATATATATATATATATATATATATGAATGGATTAAAAACTAATCTTGAGTGGGAAAGGTCTTTCTGCAAATGAACCAGTATCTCAAATCATGAGTAAGTTCAGTTCCGTTCAATTGCTCTGTCGTGTCTGACTCTTTGCGACCCCATGAACCACAGCACGCCAGGCCTCCCTGTCCATCACCAACTCCCAGAGTTTACCCAAACTCATGTCCATTGAGTCGGT
>NW_011494711.1:8260861-8264697 GCF_000754665.1 Bison bison bison
TCTTCTCCAACACCACAGTTCGAAAGCATCAATTCTTCGGCGCTCAGGTTTCTTTATAGTCCAACTCTCACATCCATACATGACTACTGGAAAAACCACAGATTTGACTAGATGGATCTTTGTCAGCAAAGTAATGTCTCTGCTTTTTAATATGCTCTCTAGGTTGGTCATAGGTTTTCTTCCAAGGAGCAAGCGAATCATGAATAAAATGACAAATAAAATTAGTTTAAAAGTACTTAGAAATTGTTAAGGAAACACAAAGGACAAAGAACAATATAAGAAAATATTGCAGTGCTTTAAAAGATTAATTTTATTAGCCATGCTTTAGAAAGGTTATTTTCTTTATTTACAAAATTTCTCACAAATTAAGAAAATATATGAAAACGAGTTAATCGTGGTTCACAGAAAAAGATTTACACAGGCCAAAAAAGTATTTTCAGCCTCACAAATGATTGAGGCAATGCAACAAGATAATATTTTTTTTTTTCAAACTGTCCAATATTAAACAATAATGGAGAGGTGTGAATGAATAGGCACTCATACACTGTCGGGGGGCTAAGCCAATTTTTGAGTACAGTTGGCAAAACCTGTCAAAGTTAAGAATGACATGTCTGAGACTTACCTTTAGAATGTATTCTGCAGATTGAGCTTTAGACATATGCAAAGATTTGTGTTTATTGCAGTATTGTTTATAATACCTCAAATGGTTTAAAGATGGCCAAATAATTCTGAATTATGGAGTAGTACACAGATGGTATAAAGAATTACTTTATCTAACATAAAGCAATTGTCTAAATATGTATGTGTATATATATGTAATTATGTATTTATAATCTGTTTTATGTAAATAGCTTCATATAAATGTAGCATACATTATTGTTACTTTATAAAAATGCTTAGAAAGAACATGGAAAGTACAGGAGTACAAATGTTATCAGCAGTAATTATTTATGGTGTGTTGGAGATTTGAGTCAGATGACTTGTAGATTTATTCCTATTAATCTTTGGATTTCATTTTGCCATAAGCATATATTCATTTTTACAATTAAAAATCTAGTTAAACATTGATTCTCTTTTCATTTAGTCCAAGAATATATTGATCTTACTCTTCCATTTTAATTAAGCTTCTAATCTGTATTCACAGTGGTGAGTAGGATCATACCCAGGAGAGAGAGCAGAAGGGAGCTTTATTATCTTATCTACTGACCTCATTTCTTCACACATTTTAACTTGGTCCTAAATCATTAACAGCAGAAAAAGTTTTTATTGAGAGTCTTTTAGATGATAGACATTCTGTTGGAGGGTTTATCTGTGAAATCTCATTTAAGTCTCACCACATGCTGTGAGAAAGGTAATACAGACTCCATTCTATAGGTGATGAAACGAAGGCACAGACCATTTCAGAAACCTTTCCAAAGTCGAATGAGAATCCATGTCAGAGCTAGTGCTCTTTCAACTATTTCACATGTGTTCCTTGGTGAGTTATTTAAATTTTCTGTGTTTCTGTGCTATATGCAGGGCATAGCACTGCATGTCCTGTTAACCTTTTTGGTTTATGCTGAGTAGCAAGTACAATAGGCGAAATACTTCAAAAATAATTTGAAATACAGACCACACTATTTCAGAGTATGCATGTGCACTCAGTCGTGTCCAACTCTGAAGATTTATAGACTGTAGCCCTCTAGGCTCCTCTGTCGATAGGATTTTCCAGGAGAGAATACTGGAGTGGGTTGCCATTTCCTCTTCCAGGGAAACTTTCAGAACCAGAAATTAAACCCAGACTCCTACGTCTCCTGAATTGTAGGGGATTTCTTTACCACTGAGCCATCAAGAAAGCCCACACTATCTCAGAGGTTGCAACTCAAATACCTTCAGACTCAGGGATGAATGAAGTGGGAAAGGGGTAATTTGCCAGCCAAATAGAATATCCCCTGGGCACAATTTGGCACAATAAGCAGCCACAATGTGGGACCTCTCCAATGAACAAATGCCATGAAATATCACAGAAAAGTCTTGCTTTAGCTTGTTTTCTTATATTTAGAACAATACAGCAAGGTGGTTAGGAGCATGGAAATGGAATCAGACAGACATGGGTCAAAATCCTGGTTAATCGTTTCCTAATAATGTGATTAAAGGCAGGTTGCTAACTTCTGTGAAGCTCAGTCTTCACATGTGAACAGTTTTACGAAATTGATTTATTTTGAAAAAAATCCGTTTTTGTGTTTTTATTATCTTCCTCTTAACTTCAAAATCATGTTGTTATTATATACTAAAAATCCATAGGATTTTTTAGCATAATTACTAAATACATGCAATCAGACATAAACAGAGACCTGGTCTTTTAAAATTTAAATTGTTTTGTCCTCAAATTTTTAGCTACTGTGGCTATTGTTTTTAGCTAAGAATTTCAGTACAAGGTAGGCTAACCTTGAACTTAATCTAAGCAGGGATGTTTGAAGTGTCAAAGGAATTTGATAGCATGGCTGTTTCACATTATTTAAAATTAAAATTTGAGAACCATTCCCTATTTGCTTCTTCATGACTATTACATTTTTGTAAAAGTGATTCACTTTCTAAAAAGTTATTAAAGGATTTTAGTGGCATTGGTACAAAAATTCTGTCAGTGTTAAAACAGTTACCTTTGAGTACAATTAACTTTATTATATACATCATTACCAAATCATTATTATAAAGCACCTCCTGTGTTAACAGGACCCAATCTTCTCATTTTGTTTCTATTGCACTTCTGTAACTCTGTGTGATGAACATTTTTTTCATGTAGAATAACTGAGGGTAAGACCAAGGCATGATTTTTTTAATTCCTGCATATTATGCTCCTCTGCCCTTAAAAGCCTTATCTTGCACCTTGCATGGAGAAGTTTATTTACAGTTTCTTTAGAAAAACTGATGATATACTTTAGTGCTATAACTTTATATGCAAGGAAAAATGCAATAGTAGGTTTATTTCAGATCAGTTCAGTTCAGTTGCACAGTCGTGTTTGATTCTTTGTGACCCCATGGACTGCAGCACGCCATGCCTCCCTGTCCATCACTAACTCCTGGAGTTTACACAATCTCATCTCCATTGAGTTGGTGAGGCCATCTAACCATCTCATCCTCTATCGTCCCCTTCTCCTCCTGCCCTAATCTTTCCCAGCATCAGGGTCTTTTTTTTTTTTTTAATTTTTTTATTCAATTTTAATTAAAAAAAAATTATACATGTGTTCCCATCCTGAACTCTCCTCCCTCCTCCCTCCCCATACCATCCCTCTGGGTCGTCCCAGTGCACTAGCCCCAAGCATCCAGTATCATGCATCGAACCTGGACCGGCAACTCGTTTCATACATGATATTTTACATGTTTCAATGCCATTCTCCCAAATCTTCCCACCCTCTCCATCTCCCACAGAGTCCAAAAGACTGTTCTATACTTCTGTGTCTTTTTTGCTGTCTTGCATACAGGGTTATCTTTACCATCTTTCTAAATTCCATATATATGCGTTAGTATACTGTATTGGTGTTTTTCTTTCTGGCTTACTTCACTCTGTATAATAGGCTCCAGTTTCATCCACCTCATTAGAACTGATTCAAATCTGTTCTTTTTAATGGCTGAGTAATACTCCATTGTGTATATGTACCACTGCTTTCTTATCCATTCATCTGCTGATGGGCATCTAGGTTGCTTCCACATCCTGGCTATTATAAACATTGCTGCGATGAACATTGGGGTACACGTGTCTCTTTCCCTTCTGGTTTCCTCAGTGTGTATGCTCAGCAGTGGGATTGCTGGATCATAAGGCAGTTCTATTTCCAGTTTTTTAAGGAATCTCCACACTG
>NW_011494711.1:8265389-8266491 GCF_000754665.1 Bison bison bison
GAGTTTTATAGTTTCTGGTCTTACGTTGAGATCTTTAATCCATTTTGAGTTTATTTTTGTGTATGGTGTTAGAAAGTGTTCTAGTTTCATTCTTTTATAAGTGGTTGACGAGATTTCCCAGCACCACTTGTTAAAGAGATTGTCGTTTAATCTATTGTATATTCTTGCCTCCTTTGTCAAAGGTAAGGTGTCCATATGTGCATGGATTTATCTCTGGGCTTTCTATTTTGTTCCATTGATCTATATTTCTGTCTTTGTGCCAGTACCATACTGTCTTGATAACTGTGGCTTTGTAGTAGAGCCTGAAGTCAGGTAGGTTGATTCCTCCAGTTCCATTCTTCTTTCTCAAGATCGCTTTGGCTATTCAAGGTTTTCTGTATTTCCATACAAATTGTGAAATTATTTGTTCTAGCTCTGTGAAGAATACAGTTAGTAGCTTGATAGGGATTGCATTGAATCTATAAATTGCTTTGGGTAGTATACTCATTTTCACTATATTGATTCTTCCAATCCATGAACATGGTATATTTCTCCATCTATTAGTGTCCTCTTTGATTACTTTCACTAGTGTTTTATAGTTTTCTATGTATAGGTCTTTAGTTTCTTTAGGTACATATATTCCTAAGTATTTTATTCTTTCCGTTGCAATGGTGAATGGAATTGTTTCCTTCATTTCTCTTTCTGTTTTCTCATTGTTAGTGTATAGGAATGCAAGTGATTTCTGTGTGTTGATTTTATATCCTGCAACTTTACTATAGTCATTGATTAGTTCTAGTAATTTTCTGGTGGAGTCTTTAGGGTTTTCTATGTAGAGGATCATGTCATCTGCAAACAGTGAGAGTTTTACTTCTTCTTTTCCAATTTGGATTCCTTTTATTTCTTTTTCTGCTCTGATTGCTGTGGCCAAAACTTCCAAAACTATGTTGAATAGTAATGGTGAAAGTGAGCACCCTTGTCTTGTTCCTGACTTTAGAGGAAATGCTTTCAATTTTTCACCATTGAGGATAATGTTTGCTGTGGGTTTGTCATATATAGCTTTTATTATGTTGAGGTATGTTCCTTCTATTCCTGCTTTCTGGAGAGTTTTTATCATAAATGGATG
>NW_011494711.1:8267251-8268344 GCF_000754665.1 Bison bison bison
CATTTCTAATTTTATTGATTTGATTTTTCTCCCTTTGTTTCTTGATGAGTCTGGCTAATGGTTTGTCAATTTTATTTATCCTTTCAAAGAACCAGCTTTTGGTTTTGTTGATTTTTGCTATGGTCTCTTTTGTTTCTTTTGCATTTATTTCTGCTCTAATTTTTAAGATTTCTTTCCTTCTACTAACCCTGGGGTTCTTCATTTCTTCCTTTTCTAGTTGCTTTAGGTGTAGAGTTAGGTTATTTATTTGACTTTTTTCTTGTTTCTTAGAGGTGTGCCTGTATTGCTATGAACTTTCCCCTTAGGACTGCTTTTACCGTGTCCCACAGGTTTTGGGTTGTTGTGTTTTCATTTTCATTCGTTTCTATGCAAATTTTGATTTCTTTTTTGATTTCCTCTGTGATTTGTTGGTTATTCGGTAGCATGTTGTTCAGCCTCCATATGTTGGAATTCTTAATAGTTTTTCTCCTGTAATTGAGAGCTAATCTTACTGCATTGTGGTCAGAAAAGATGCTTGGAATGATTTCAGGTTTTTTGAATTTACCAAGGCTAGCTTTATGGCCCAGGATGTGATCTATCCTGGAGAAGGTTCCATGTACGCTTGAGAAAAAGGTGAGATTCATTGTTTTGGGATGAAATGTCCTATAGATATCAATTAGGTCTAACTGGTCTATTGTATCATTTAAAGTTTGTGTTTCCTTGTTAATTTTCTGTTTAGTTGATCTATCCATAGGTGTGAGTGGGGTATTAAAGTCTCCCACTATTATTGTGTTATTGTTAATTTCTCCTTTCATACTTGTTAGCATTTGTCTTACATACTGCGGTGCTCCCATGTTGGGTGCATATATATTTATAATTGTTATATCTTCTTCCTGGATTGATCCTTTGATCATTATGTAGTGACCTTCTTTGTCTCTTTTCACAGCCTTTGTTTTAAAGTCTATTTTATCTGATATGAGTATTGCTACTCCTGCTTTCTTTTGGTCCCTATTTGCATGGGAAATCTTTTTCCAGCCCATCAGGGTCTTTTCAAATGAATCAGCTCTTTGTACCAGGTGGCCAAAGTATCAGAATTTCAACTTCAACATCAGTC
>NW_011494711.1:8268465-8272218 GCF_000754665.1 Bison bison bison
AACTATCATATAGCTATAAATATGACAGAACAAATAGCATTTACTAAATTGTTTTCTATGAAATCCAAAAGATGTAAATCTAGATTTTTTTACATTTTCCTTGCCTTTTTTATTTGTTTATTATAAATTATTTAAATATCTTAGCCAACAAATATTCTATTTTCTTAAAAAATAAGCAAAATTGATTCCTAGGGATTGATTTGACAGAGGTTCAAGAACCTGTTAATGCTGACTATGGCCACCAGTTTCAGTCATGACTGAAACTGGGCAGTATTGACAGAAATATCAAGATTAAGACAGATGATTCACCAGTTGGGTTGTAATTACAGAATGATATAGTGTCTGAATCTTCCCTGGTGGCTCAGTTGGTAAAGAATCTGCCTATAATGCAGGAGACCCAGGTTCAATCCCTGGGTCAGGAAAATCCCCTGGAAAAAGAAATGGCAACCCACTCCAGTACTCTCTTGCCTGAAGAATTCCATAAACAGAGGAGCTGGGCAGGACACAGTCCATGGGATCACAAAGAGTTGGACATAACTGTGTGACTAACTATAGTTTCTGAATCATTTCAGAAAATAGCCCTGATTCTTTTAAAAAAAAAAATAGCTTTTTTTTTTTTAAATAGCACTTTAAAAAAATTATTGCAATACTTATGTAATATGCTACAACTTAAGTTTTAGACTGAAAAAGATATCGACATCTGTACTGTGAAGAGAGTACTCAAATAGTATCTGTCTTCCTTACTCATTCAAGTTGGGGGTTGCAATTTATTTGTTTTATTCAAACCTAGGGTCACATGTCCTGTGCTGTGCTTAGTCACTTAGTCATGTCCGACTATTTGCGACCCCATGAACTATAGCCCACCAGGCCTCTCTGTCCATGGGAATTATCTAGGCAGAATACTGGAGTGGGTTGCCATGCCCTCCTTCAGGGGATTTTCCCAACCGAGGGATAGAACTCAGGTCTCCCACACTGCAGGCGAATTCTTTACCATCTGAGCTACCAGGGAAGCCCAAGAACACTGGAAGGGGAAACCTATCCCTTCTCTGGGGATAGGAATTGAACCAGGGTCTCCTGCATTCCAGGCAGATTCTTAGCCAGCTGAGCTACTAGGAAAGCACTAGAGTCACATAGTGATGCACACACACACACACACACACACACACAGAGGAATTTTTCAAAAGATTTCATAGGTCAACATTTTCCCTTAGTTTTACTCTGGTCAGTGCCTGGGCTCTGCCTCCCTAGACTATTATTCCTGCCACAGAATCACCCAAAACTTTACGGTGACTTTTGCTTCTTGAGCTGAAAGGCAATGCATGACCTTTCCTCTTGCTCTAAAGTTTCTGGCAGATGGTCTCATTCACAGGATAAAAAACATGTCCATGGCATAGTTAATAGATTTATTGGATATTTGCTATTAGGCTGTTTATCTTACATTTTTGTGGGCTAGCAAAGTATCAAATCTGTCAAATTTGTATAAAATAACTAATTGTCTGGAGACATACAAGAAAATACCTATTTGATTGAGTTGAACGGTGTGTGTGTGTGTGTGTGTGTGTGTGTTTAATGCTCTGTCTAGCTAGCTCACTTTAAATAATAGCAAGTAACTTTCTATGTGAGGAGATGCATGAACCAAATTAAAAAGTAATTTAAAAATAGAAAGCTCACTACACATAATGCCACTAGAGTAACAAAGCTATCTTAGATTTTCTATAGATGCTTCTGGTGCTTGCTTATATATTTGGTTCATATCACTGTCACCAGAGTTCATATATAATTAGTAAATTCTTTGCTGTCTTAATGATTAGCCATCTGAGGTATATCACTATTGGCCAAAGGATATACAGCGATGGCTACTGGGCTCTCATGGATAAAGTTCTCTCTTAGAAAGAGTAGTTGGCAAGATGTCAGCAAAGGCATGCTCTGTGTTCTTGTCTAAGAGTCAAGTAAGGAGTACCTTATCTGTATTTTTATTTTAAAAGTGGTAATTAATTATTAAGTGTGTTTACTGAGACTTATTATATGCTGGGCATCATGTCAAATCCCGGGTGTAACAATCCCTGCTTTTAAGGAGATAGAAAATCTCCTTTGTGAAAAGTCAGGACAGCATGAAATAGTAGGAGAGGTATTCAGGGTTCTCTAGGAAAAGACAGCAGGTAGTCTGGTTTCAAGAAGTTCAGTGTGGGTCATCAAGAAGTTCACTGTGGCTGAAGCAGAGTATGTGAGGCAAGCCAGCAAAACGCTGAGGCCAGAGAAACAGCGGGGACTAGGGTGGCAGATATGCAGTCTAGAATTGTATTTTTGGGTGATGCTTGGAGAAGATATTAAAGAAGCAAACATGAAAGTAAAGAGTCAATTTTAGAGGCTACTGTAGTAATCCCAGGAAGAGGAGATATAATTTGGACCATGGTAGCTTACAGCAGGAGCAGAGAATATTGGAAGGTTGAATCAAGAGAAATTATAGAAAAATAGAAGAAAAAATCACACACATATCACCACCAATAAGCAACCAGTATAATTCCCATAAAAATTGTTTATACATATGTACATATATGTATATATGTTGTTTAGTTGCTTTTGCAACTTTTGCGACTCCATGGACTATAGCCCATCAGACTCCTCTGTCCATGCGACTCTTCAGGTAAGAATACTGGAGTGGGTTGCCATTTCCTCTCCAGGGGCGGGGGAGAAGGGCCATCTTCCTGACCCAGAGATCGAACTTGCATGTCCCACATTGGCAGATAGATTCTTTACCACTGAGCGACCTGGAAAGCCTGCCTGTATGTGAAATCATAAGCATATTTGTGCTTTCGCCTACGTATTTGTTATTTTATAGCAGAGCTTAAGTAAGACTATGAAGTAAGTGAAGTTTGCTTTCATCACTAGTCACTTTTTTTTTTTTTTTCGGTAGGGCTTTTCTCCCTATTTAATCTTCACTTTCCCAAGTGTGCAATATTTTTATTTTGGTGTCGACTCATTCTTATCAGTCCCTGCCCTCCTAAATCCTTTGCTCCCTGTGCTCTATTATCAAAATCAACCTCTTTCTAGGGTAATTTTCTAGATATGCTGGTGGTCAGAATAATGGATTCCCAAAGAAGTTCACATTCATATCCCTGAAACCTGTGAATATGTTACTTTCTCCTGCAAAACAGATTTTGCATATGTGATTAAGGACTTTGAGATGAGATTATCCTGGTTTATGTGTGGGTTGGCTCATTGTAATCACAAGGGCCCTTAAAAGATGGAAGAGAGAGATAGAAGAGTCAGAAAAGGAGACAGGAAGGTGAAAAAATAGGTCAGAGAAAGAAAAAGATATTTGAAGATTTTATACAGTTGGCTAGGGAGATATAATTTGGGGCCACCAGCCAAGGAATGTGGGTGCCCTCTACAAGCTACAAAGCAAGGGAGTGAATTTTTCCCTCAAGCTTCCAGGAGAAATGCCTTGTTAACACCTTAATTTTAGTCCAGTGAAACCCAGTTTGATCTTCAGTCTTCCAGAACTGTAAGATAAGTAATTTGTGTTGTTTTAAGTCACTAAATCCATGGTAATTTGCTAAACAATAGGATCAGATCAATCAGATCAGTCGCTCAGTTGTGTCCAACTCTTTGCGACCCCATGAATCACAGCACGCCAGGCCTCCCTGTCCATCACCAACTCCCAGAGTTCACTGAGACTCACGTCCATTGAGTCAGTGATGCCATCCAGCCATCTCATCCTCTGTCTTCCCCTTCTCCTCTTGCCCCCAATTC
>NW_011494711.1:8273236-8298283 GCF_000754665.1 Bison bison bison
ATGCGAAGAGTTGACTCATTGGAAAAGACTCTGATGCTGGGAGGGATTGGGGGCAAGAGGAGAAGGGGACGACAGAGGATGAGATGGCTGGATGGCATCACTGACTCAATGGACATGTGTCTCAGTGAACTCTGGGAGTTGGTGATGGACAGGGAGGCCTGTGTGTTGCGATTCATGGGGTCGCAAAGAGTCGGACACGACTGAGCGACTGATCTGATCTGCTCTGATCTGATTAGAAAGAAACAGCTTGACTCATATGGAGTTATATTGCAATGACAAAGTTTAACATTTGGTCTTTCCTTTTTTAACCCCAAATAAAGTCCAAAGACTGTCAAATGTTACAATTTCAGGAATCAGTCTTCTAGGGAAGTTATGTGAGGTTGGGTTCAGGCAGAGGAGTGGTGAGCATTTATGATGGGAAGAACTTTCCTGGAGGTCTTCACAGTTCTCAGATTCCCAGAAGTCATCTTCCTTCCTGCAAGTCTCAGAGATATTCACCAACTGCACTCAATGCAAGCTTTCCATGTGAATTTCTTTTGAGTTATAAAGGCTTAAAAGCTTTTGTCCATATATGTGTACATGTGTGTGTATCCATAGTTTGGAATGAATGAGCATTCAGATTCTTCCCAGTGCACTTTTACACACAATTTCACTTTTACTTTTAATATCAATAGTTTAGATTTTGTATTGGCTCAGATACTTATTTACAAGGGATTTTACATTCATATGTGTTTAAGTTATTATCTCTCAAAAAAGGGAATTTCCTGCATCTTGAATAGACACCAGATGTCAAATGTGAGGGAGCTGGGGGTGGAAGGAGATGCACTGTGAAAGATGAGAGGATAATTCTGTTGGCTGATGGGACTATGAGATTGAATAGATGTTCAGTGAAATGGAAGAAATAGAAGAGCTGGAGTATCACTTGTCACTTGCATTGTTTTCAATTTATCAAAAACACGGTCATCACTTTAGCTTCAGAGGCATGTCTGATGCAAACATCAAAGGTGTTTTATCCTCTTTTATACTCATCAGGGAGGAAAGAAAAAGTTTTATCACAGTATCATACAGGTCTCTGAACCAAAGCCTTAGGCTCCAAGAACAAAAGAATATCAAATATATTATTGGAGAGTGAAAAGTGAGCTCTTAGGAAATTGGGGCTTTATAGATTCAGATTTGCCTTTGCAATTGTTCCTGACCTGAATGATAGCCAACTCTAACAGACACAGCTGGAGCCTTCTCTCTGACTTACTGTCCTAAGTAAATGCTCTGCTGTGTTTTCCAGAATCTGAGGCTTACTGGTGAGGTTCCAGAACTCCCTCGGAGAATTTTACCGTGATCCTTTCTGAATATTTCACAGCATGGAAAAGTGGGGCTGGCACGACTTGAGGAAGAAGGTGATGACATCTTGGTATCAAATGACTCTTGGAATGATTACAGAGGGTGGCCAGAGGATTTATAGTCATATAGCTCAAGAACATACTTCATGATCCCTTTGGAACTTCACAGCAGTGCAAGGATGCCAATGGAGCAGATGATATAAAAACCATTTTAAAATCTTGGGAACTATGCCTAAAAGATGTTACTTGTATCTCAGATCACAGACTTAGTAAGTTGTAAAGCCAAGATTGGCACCTTGGTCTGATGCCTTGTCTGAAGTTGAATCCAGCTCATATTGAACTTATATTACTTAAAGAGTTGTTCTGCTGATGCCCTGAAGCCTAAGCATCAGAAATACTTTTCAAAAAATTAATGCCTGGGCTCTACCTGAGATCCTCTGGTCATGGAGTTTAGGGCTCTGCATTTTAAATGAGTTCACAAGGAAATTCTTTTGCATACCAAAATCTGAGAACATCTAAGCTTCTGGAGTCTCATTTCTCAAAGTGTGATCTATAGATCAGCATCACCTGGGAGGTTATTAGACCTAGAGAGCCCCATGCCAAATTTCAGACCTACTGGATCAAAATTTGTATCATAAGAAGATTTGCAGAGCATCTGACACATGAACATCTGAAAAACTCCAATTAAGCTTGGCGTTAAAGGTTAATTAACGTCTTGTCAAATTGAGGAAAGCACAATTGGGGTTTAATACATACGACTTTTGGTTTTCCCTGAATGAAGCCCAAGTTAGCCAGTCCTCATTTCTAGGTCTGACATAGGAAGGATCAAGGCATACGTTAGAGGACTTACTCGGTGTTCGTACATATCAGGCAAGCTTATGGAAAATGTTGCTCCACTGTCTGGACTGCTGAAACAGTGAGGCCCATCAGATATGAAAGCCCTAGCTATCTTGTTATCTCTGCATACAGTCTGTTACACCAAACTGAACCGTGAGATAGTCCTGATCAGCACTAACAACTGAAACTTGAGGAAGGAGAATTTGAGCAAGTGGAAAATTCTGGAAAGGGGACTCCAGATAGAAATTGAAGTTAGTAACAATGCAAGTGCCTGTTCCTCCTATCCCTGGAGAACTTCTGTTTTCAAAACTACCATAGTGGATAGAAGTCTCTCCATTGAGATTAAAATCTCGGAGGAAAGACTTCAGATCTTTGGCATGCACCTTGCAAAATGGACAACTTCTTATGTCACTTTGGGGAATTTAATATTTGTTCTAGAAAATCCAAACATTTTCCATCTCAGAAAATCCCAGGTTGTAACATCATTTAGTAATTAGGGTTGATGACGGAGACAGAGAACACAACAGACTTCTTGAACTACTTCCAGTACATAATTTGTATGATAGGTCACCTGTGAAAAGTTATATGAACTCACCATTAGCTTCATCTGGCAGGATGTATTCTCTGCTAATGCAGGGTGAAAGGCACTATTTAAAGGGCCAGGGAAACAAATTGTGATCCTAGTAGTTCCTGGCACAGGCTGGGTAATTTTTTAATTTTAGCCTAAGATATTCTAATAGAAGAGAGAAACAAATGTACACAGAAAGAAACCTGGTTAAAAAAAATACACAGTGGGAAGGGATTCTGAAAACATTTTTTATTAAGGACAAATATTGGTTTAAATACCTGTGTTGTTTTCAATTGAAAATTTTACATTAATTGTTGAACCTCCCACAATCCTGAGGACCAAGTAAACATTCTTCTCAAAGGATGACATGCTTTATACTTAATCTCAAAGAATTTGAGGTTGCTTTAAATTTAATCTTATAGGACAGATATATAAATGGAATGCAAGCAGATGTATTAAATCTATTCCGAGGAAAAGGAATTCCTAACAAAGCAATCAGCCCCCAGGACAGGACTTTTACCTTGAAAAGTAAAAGCAGGCAGTATTAAACTTTTAAAAGCTTACTTTGAAGGAATGTGGAATTGTTTAATATCATTTTAGTGAGGAGGAAAGGAAGAGACTGTGTTACATTATTTATTCCAGGATCTTTGAAGGCAGCGTTCTTTTCCTCAGCTGGTTCATTTTAGTGTTAATGAGCATTAAGCTCATATATCAGAGAGAGAGAGAATAATAAACCTTTAAATGTCAACCCAAAGGAAGTCTTTATTTTTCTACTTACAGCTGTGAAGCAGGCAAGATAATTTAAGATATGAAAACCAGAAGTTACATGAAAATGTATTAAGGGGAAACTGGAAGAGGCATGAAATTGCAGAATATTTGAACAGGAAAAGATTTTACCTGCGATTCAGCCCACAGTAGTGAAGGAAAAGAATACTCCTTTAAGGAATTGACAAAATGGAATTAGAAACTCGCAGTTAAAATATGGAAATGTTACCCCTTATATTTGTCTTTACAATGGCAAATGGGAACATTTAGACATTAACTTTATCATTATCTGTAAGGATGAGCTGATTGATGGCTTATAAAGTAAGATTTCTGTCTTGTACATGATACTAAATCAGAAAAAAAGAAGTAAATAATGAAGAGCCATTCAGGGTGCTGCTAAAGGACATAAATCATTGTAGTACAATTGCTGAGCCAACAATAATAAATATGCTTTGAGTTTGGGCAGAGCGAAGTATTCCTTTTGAAGACAGCAAGAGCAGGTCTCTCAGAGAGTGTCACCATGTAACAACCAAAATGATATTTGAGTTAGAAAAATTGTTCAAACTGAGTGATTCAACAAATTCAACAGAGGAAGAAAAAAATTATGATTCAAGAATTGAATACACACTTAGACAAAAAGGAGTTCTCAGAGAGGCTGGTATGCAGCTAAACCAAACTCGTTCTGAGCATATAATTTAGGAGAAAGTTGGAACATAGTCAAAAAAATGAGCAGGTTATTTCAGAGAATCAAAGGACATGTCTTCTTTCTCCCCAGCACCAGGATTTTGTTACACCTGCTTCTGTTGTTTTTATTGTGGGTATTCTTAGCATATCTCTACCCTGCTCCCTAAATCTGATGACTTTTTACTTTCTTATTACTAGACGGTCTATGACTTTAAGCCACGGAATGTAGAGAAGTTGGAAGTGTACAACTAGAGTGGAATTTTGCAGAGAATCCAGGCAGATGAACACTGCTACCCAGATGAAGCCTGACTTACATGTTTGCAGGCTTTCTGATCATCTGTGTGAGGGCACTGAGAACCACCTGAGGCTTCCTGAAGAGCAAGCCATCTGTCATTGGGACTAATGTTTCACTGTTGGGGATTGAGTCCTTGAAGACTTTTTTGGGGTCTTGTAGTTATCCATGTGAGGCAAAAGCTTGTAAGAATGGTGTTCTATGTCATTGTGACAGTCTTTCGTTGTTGTTGTGATTGTGCTCAGTCATGTTCAACTCTTTCCAATCCCATGGACTGTAGCCCACCAGGTTCCTCTGTCCATGGCATTTTCCAGGCAAGAAAATTGGAGTGGGTTTCTGTTTCCTACTCCAGGGGATCTTCCCAACTCAGGGATCAAATCTGGGTCCCTTATATATTCTGGATTGGCAGGTGGATTATTTACCACTACACCACCTAGGAAGCCCAAGCTCAGTCTTTAGCAAGAAGTTAAAGGACAATTTGGTATATCACGAGTAGCGAATAGGGGGAGCCAGGAAATATTTCATAATTTATGGCAATTAACTCATGGATTACTACATGGATTTAATGAGAAGTGTCAAAAATGCTATCTCTTTTTCTTTTTCTCTCTTTGTCCTTGCTTCTCTGTCTTCTCTTTCAGGGCCTTACTCAGAAACTTCTGCTGCCCACCTACAGAAATGTGCATTGCAAATTACATCAATTATGATGCACCTAGAGCATCTCCATGCTGCGCTTCCTTCTCTGTTTGCTAGTCCAACATCTCATGTTTATAAAAGCTGTGTTCTCTTAGACAGCTTGAGGGCCTTACTTTTGCTAACAAGAGAAGATCTGATAGAAAATTCACTCTGAGCTGTTAATGATTTATTGTATAGTTCCTGCTGTATAGGTAAATGTTTCTGCCAAAAAGAGGATAGAGAGAGGATAGAAAGAAAAGGTTAACTAAACGCTTGACCAAATCCAAAGAATAACTAATGGAAACCTTTTGAGCATTATGTCACCTGCAAGAGGGAGATATTTTGGTGTTACTGGAGGCTCCCCTAACATTCTTCAAATCATTCTTTTCTGTGTGAGGCTAACATGGCTTGCATTTAAGAGGAAGTTAAAGTAAGGTCAATACTTTATTAAAATTGCAGTCATATTTTTCATGTCAGGATAGACTTTTTTCTACCAATCAGCAGTTTTCTCACTCTCAAACCTCAAAAGCAAACTGATTTGGGGGCACAAACGCAAGAAATCTTTGAAGACAAATATATTCCCCATTTGACATAAAAAATTATAGTGCAAAACAAAGACAAATATAATTTTTAATAAAACTTTTTTTGTATTTTATGAGCTACATTTTTTTTCCTTTAGCTTGGATATAAGAGGATATGTCACATTATAAAGAATATTGATGGGAGAGACTTTTCTGATGGTCCAGTAGTTAAGAATCTGCATTTCCAATGCAGCAGGTATGGGAACTAAGCAGGATACTGGTGGGGGAACTAAGATCCCACGTGCTGCAGGGTGTAGCCAAAAAAATAAAGAATAATAATGGGAGAAAGTTGTTGGGGGTTCATGTAGGAACAAAGAATAAAAACAAGAATAAAAAATAATTTTGTTTGGAAATTATCCACAATGTTGTTTCAGAGCATGGCAATCTTTGTTTGTTTGTTTTAAGAAATCTGAATCAGGTCACTGTAAGGAAATAGCATACCTGAACTCAATAACTGATGGGAATTTGGTAGAGGACTCTTTTGTAAAAGAGTTCACAAGGGATACTGCAGTACCAAAAAGTGTGCAAGGATGGGCAGGAGGAAACAAGACTGAGAAACTGCATGGGAAGGTCAGGGGAAGTGATAGGTTGGGAGTTTGGGATCAACATGTACACACTGCTACATTTAAAATAAGATAACCAACAAGGGCCTACTGTACAGCACAGGGAACTCTGCTTAATACTCTGTAATAACCTAAATGGGAAGAGAATTTGAAAAAGGATACAAGGATATGTGTACCTGATCACGTTTCTGTATACCTGGAAGTAGCACAACATTGCTAATCGATTCTATTCTAATGTAAAACAAAAATTAAAAAAAATTTTAAATATATATAATGCTACCCCCTACAAAAAGAAAAAAGAAAATGCATGGGAAGGGCTGACAGGCCTATGACCTTCTGTGGTACAAGTATGTAGTAGTGACTTGGTAGGAGAGAGCTGGAAAAATAAAACCCTTAGCCAGCCTCATTCTCTTCCTGTTAAACTAGTTCTGGTTACTGTGTGTGTGTGATCAGTTGTGTCTGACTCTTTGTGACCCCATGGATGGTAGCCCACCAGGCTCTTCTGTCCATAGGACTTTACAGGCAAGAATACTGGAGTGGGTTATCAGTTCCTCCTTCAGGGGAGTCTTCCCACCCTAGTATAAAACCCATGTCTCCTGTGTCTCCTGCACTGGCATGTGGATTCTTTACTATTGAGCTATGTGGGAAGACCCAGACTATAGAGATACCAAATTTATAAAAGTTATTCTTTTGAAGAATGTCAGTCAGAATTCTAGATCTTATATAGGCACATGACCATACTGCACCAGAGCAGAGAGATTATTTATCACGATTGGCAAATTGTTGGAACAGTTGTGGAAAGATGAGGAAAGGGTATTGGCAGAAAGGGGTTTTATATCTGAGCTGACAATTATTGGTATAATGTAAAGGAAACTATAAAGATCATACTGATATGGTTGAAATAATCAAATGAGAATTCCCTAAATTAAGATAGGCATGGTTCAGGAATTGGCCATTTGGAGTTAGAGAATGGTCATGACTGTTGGAAGAGACTGCCAGGTATAACTCTAAAATATTGCATGAACTCAAAGTTACAAAGAACGAGGTCTCTGGGGATACTGGCTCATTACCCAGAATAATTGTATGGTGAGATAGACTGTTATTCATAAATCAGGTGTCACACCTATTAGTAAATAGTTGTGAACAAGAGAATATTGGTCTGTTTTTATGTCCAGAATAGAAGAACTGCTATAATATGCCATCTGCCAGGAAACAGTATGAAAAGTATATACTCAAAAGAACCTCAGTCTACTTCATAAGAGAGCAATTTGCAGAAATTAGTGAGAATTAGATTGCTTGTCTGCCAAGTTTGCCAATCTCATCTACAGGTGAACTCAACTGAACTAATGCAGAAAAGGTATAAAATCTATTGACCATCAAGGAACAGGATGAAAGTCAAGCCAGAGGTGCTAGAGCAAATGTGAGAAGGCAACAATCACCCAAGTATTCCCCTATTCCTTGAAAGTTAACACTTGAACTGAAATCCCATCGAGTGGTGTAAGGAGGTCCACTAGTCTTAATTATAGGATGCCCCACAGCCAGGCTGATGGGAACTAGACCTGCTAATATGCTACCAGTGAGGCATAAGCAGCATTACAGTGACTTGTGACACAGTGCGATGTCTCGTAGCTAAATATTCATGTGCAATATGTCCTCCCTTGAGTGAAAGCAAAGCCTTGGAGAACGAGGCATTAAATGCCAGTGTCTCATGTTTGTTTCCTGGGAAATTACCCATTTCTCAGTTAAGCAAAAGTGTGACTGAACATAAATTATTAAAATGGGGACGGTCACAGATTTTACCTCTCCTCCATCCCATCAATAGCAATCCTAAGTTTTCTAAGTCAATTTCCCTCCCTCCTTTCTTCTCCTAAAATGGAAATATTCTCTCTTAGTGCAGTTGGTAATGAGAGGATTTGCAGGAAGAAGTCTGGGGTAAAAGGCACAACAGGAGATCGGTGGAGAAAGTTTTAGGTGAAATAGCTGAAAGTTGAGAGAAATGAGTAGGCCAGAAACAAAAGATTTTACATTAGTGTTTCTGAAGATTATCTAATCTTGTATACAGCTTTGGAAAAATGCAATTTAATATTTTTAGGTAACAATATTTTACTTTGATTCAGTCATTCAAAAATATGTTGTTAGAAATCAACTGGGAGCAGTAGGATAACAAAAGGGTAACCAAATGTTGGCTCTCATGGGATTCACCTCGCAGGTATGTTGTATATTGAGGTTTCTTGCGGTTTGCTTCATATCCATCCTCATCAGTATTAAGTGATGGACCCTACACATTCTGGGTTTCTAAAATTTACAGTAGGAATAACAACAACAAAAAAAATACAAGCAAAATTCGCCTTATGTGAGCTCAGTCTCATTTTTCTACACATTCTTCCTAGGTTCTGGACTTCTTGCACCACATCCCTTCCTATTTCTGCATCTCATATTCTGTTAATTCTTTCTGATCTTAAAATCTGCATGCTGTACTTTTGGGGAGAAGTTTTCTTATTTCTTAGAACTTCAAAGTTTTTGATTTGTAAAATAAGGGATACTAGTCTCTAAACGCTAATTCACTGTGTTGCTTTGCTGTTGTTGTTCAGTCGCTCAGAGTCATGTCTGATTTTTTGCCACCCCATGGACAGTTGCAGCCAGGGTTCCCTGTCCCTCACTATTTCCTGGAGTTTTCTCAAACTCAAGTCCATTCAGTCGGTGATGCCATCCAACCATCTCATCCTCTGTTGTCCCCTTCTCCTCCTGCCTTCTGTCTTTCCCAGCATCAGGGTGTTTTCCAGTGAGTCAGCTCTTCACATATTGGAGCTTCAGCTTCAGCATTAGTACTTCCAATGAATATTCAGGGTTGATTTCCTTTAGAACTGACTGGTTTGATCTCCTTGTAGTCCAAGGGACTCTCAATGGTCTTCACCAGCACCACGGTTCAAAGGCATCAATTCTTCAGCACTCAGACTTCGTTATGGTCCAACTCTCACATCCATACATGACTACTGAAAAAAACCACAGCTTTGACTAGATGGACCTTTGTTGGCAAAGTAATGTCTCTGCTTTTTAATACACTGTCTAGGTTTGTCACAGCTTTGCTTCCAAGGAACAAGTATCTTTTAATTTCAAGGCTGCAGTCACCATTTGCAGTGATTTTGCAGCTGCTAATGAAGGCAATGGCACCCCACTCCAGTACTCTTGCCTGAAAAATCCCATGGATGGAGGAGCCTGGTAGGCTGTAGTCCATGGGGTTGGTAAGAGTCGGACACGACTGAGCGACTTCCTTTTCACTTTTCACTTTCATGCATTGCAGAAGGAAATGGCAACCCACTCCAGTGTTCTTGCCTGGAGAATCCTAGGGGCGGGGGAGCCTGGTGGGCTTCCGACTATGGGGTCGCACAGAGTCGGACACGACTGAAGCGACTTAGCAGCAGTAATGAAGATCAAATGAAATACTGAAAGAGAAAGTGCTGTAAAAAATATGAATAACTTGGAGCAGAATTGTTTACAGCCTGTGTGTGAAACCTGGATAAACCTGTGTATGGAGAACTTTCAAAAGTGACAGATTCCTCCCCTAGAGATTCTGATCCTGTTGAGTTGGGGTCCTGGCTTCAGAATATTTTAGAAACTTTCCAGTAATTCTATTGGGCCACCAGTGCTGACCACTGCTTTACTCCTGAGAGAATTCATTACTTCCCTATGATAGATGAATCTCTTTTCTTTTTTTTTAAATTTTAGATCTCATCATAAAATTTGAGAGTAGGAACTTTTAAGGGATTTCAGCTTCCAGGAAGATATTTGCTAGGGTATCTTCGCAGAACCTTTGAGGCCTCTTCTAGGATTTGCCTTCTTCTAGCTGTGAGGAACAACCTTGAAATAGTCATAGAAGTCATGATTCAGAAATGAAATGAGCATATTGCCAACTCAGGCACATGCTAGAAGGTACTAATATGGAGTATTTTAAGCTTCAGAATCATAAACAGCAGTAGAATCTAAGATAAGGGCTGTCTTTATGATTCACACCTTTTAGAATATTCTGATGTTGCATTTTCCTGCAGTGTCTCCTTTTCTATCTTGCCCAGTCCCCAGCAGTCAGATCATTCCCTGCCTCCTCTGGTGTGTTAAGTCAAAATACTCTAGCCTTTGAAACAACTTGGCTGGAATTTTATCATGACAATCATGAACAGTGCTGCATTGAAAAGAAGTTAATTAACTTTAGCTTATTTTTCTTCTGCCAGAATGTATTTAGTGTAAATTACTCATGAGTAATGCAATATTTGATAAATTCATATATAGCCATATGTGTGTGTGTTTAAAATTTAATTTTAGTCATGTGAAAACTGGTGTCAAGTTTCCAGTTACTTTTGCTAAATATCTGCATACTTTATTTATTAGCCCATTTATATTTACCTTTTCCTTTGATAAAAGTGTATTTCCAACTTTTAAACTGAATTTTAAAATGATTAATCATCTGCTTGTCTACCTGATGTTGAAGACGTTTGAAAATTTCCAGTGGAATTCAAAGCAGCTATTCTTATCATTGCTAGCCATCACCATTCCCGAAAATGCTCTGCAGCAATTTTTTGAAACATAATATAATGATTTTTTAAGAATAAAAATTGGAACAATTAAGCCTCATAGATCATGAATTACTTTCACAGAAAATAGTAGAAAGGCAATTTATTCTGGATGTCAGTGGGATTGATTATATACTGGAGAACTTTAGTTTCAGAGCATTCATGTAGCCTTCACTTAAGACCATCTCAGGGACTTCCTTGGTGGTCCATTGCAAGAGGGCATGGGTTTGATTCATGGTTGGGGATCAAACATGCTGTATGTCATGGCCAAAAAATAAATAAATAAGTGAATTTTTAAAAAAGAGCATCTGAAATACAAAATATGAACTAACACATCTGATAGGCCAGGAACAAGTGTTTGCATTTTGAAAATGTTTTGTCATAGAAGCCTTTGAAAGTTAATTATGAAACTGTTAAACTTATTTTCAAAACTCTGTTAACCTTTGCCCTGCTTCAGTGTGTACTCCAAGGTCACAGTTGCATGTTACTCCAGGTATCTCTTGACTTCCTACTTTTGCATTCCAATCCCCTATGATGAAAACATCATTTTTTGGTGTTAGTTCTAGAAGGTCTTGTAGGTCTTCATAGAACCATTCAACTTCAGCTTCTCTGGCATTATTGGTTGGGGCATAGACTTGGATTACTGTCATATTGAATGTTTTGCCTTGGAGATGAATAGAGATCATCCTGTCATTTTTGAGACTGCACCCAAGTACTGCATTCTGGACTCTCTTGTTGACTATGAGGACTACTCCATTTCTTCTAAGGGATTCTTGCCCACAGTAATAGATATAATGGTCATCTGAATTAAATTTGCCATTTCCGGTCCATTTTAGTTCACTGATTCCTAAAATGTCAAAGTTAACTCTTGCCATCTCCTGTTTGACCACTTCCAGTTTACCTTGATTCATGGACCTAACATTCCAGATCCCTATACAGTATTGTTCTTTACAACATCAGGCTTTACTTTCATACCATTCATATGTGGGGAATTAGCTTAAGGGAAAAAATTTTAAAACCTTCCAACTATGTACACAAATTTTTTTATCATTATATTACATAGGCTTTGGGGGAAAAAAAGGAAATGACCTAAATATATAACAATTGGACAATAATAAGGTAAATGACATTACCTTTACTGGATGAACAATTGTAAAGTTTTAAAATTGAATATTTTAAAAATCTTCCAAATTGTGTACTTAAAATGATTGACAGTACATTTTATATTATGTATTTTGCCACAAGAAAAAAATTCTTATAAAATATGGGAGCAATGCTTATTAGCATATAGTACTGGATGAAAATCAGAATGAGTTATGAGTATAGAATTAATAGAATCATGGTGAATATACACACAAATGAAAAAAGAATATATTAAAAAATAAATTTGTTTAAAGTGTTAATATCATGGGGGATTTTTCTTCTACTACATATTCAATATTTTTAAACATTCCTTCACAGCAAAACAAGCATTAGCACTTTAAAAATGTATTAGAATAGACTGAATCTGTATACAATTTCAAATTATTATTTGAAATTATTATCAAATTTCAAATTACCATCATTATTCTTATCATCTAATCAGATGTGTAAATGAGCTCAATAATTTACTTTTATTTTTGTAGTGCATGTTTCATGCAAAATGTTACTGCAAATAAACAGATTTTCAGATACAAACAAGGAAAAAACTAGATTTATTAGTATTTGTGTGGGTGAGAGACAGAGGTAGTTATTCATTATCTCATTTGAAAAACAAGATAAAAATAATCAGGAAAAGATGCTGCTGATGCAACTGATGGAAACATGGGGGCTATTTTTATTTTCTTTGGTACAGGAATGCTTCATCATTCTAATACTGCTGAGTGCTGAGGAGTTCTTAATAAAGCTTAAACCTGTCTTTTGAGCACTAAAACTAAAGAGCAAATAAACATGAACAAATATTTTGATGAGAATCTTTCTGGAATGTATTACACACTTCCCTGCCTTCCTAAATGGTTTCCACTGAATGTAATCTGGCCATTTTTGGTTTAACTTACATTAATAGCTCTACACTGCCAAGCTTGTACAATTCTTGTTTTTGCAGTTGCTCTATCTCTTCCCTTGCTATCAAATGATACTACTTTAACAAATGGAATGAAGCTGTCTCAACAGAACCACCTAGCACTGCCATTTGAATTTCCTGTGTCCAATTTTCTCTAATCAGGTCACCTCTGTAATAAGCTTTTTTTGAGCTTTGCATGTTATGTTGTTAATCATGTAAATCATTTGGCATTCTGAGGAATAAAGGTCTGAGTTCTTGCAAAGTTCATTTGATGGACTGGAAGCTGTGCTCTTAATTCTGTGCTCTTAATTCCAAGTGTATAATTATATTTTGGTATAGTCAGGCTTCCGGGAGTCTGGCTCCCAGATAAGTGTACAGCCACAGAACTACTATAATACAGAAGCAGTAGAAAACAGGGAAAATGCTGATAAGCAAATTATGTTTAGTGGATGTTATGTTAATGGGTAGAATGGAAGAAGTAACCTAAAAGGAGCCAGGAACTGGAAAGCTTCCAAGTAGGCAGACGTTGGCACATATAATAAATGCAGAAGAGAAAGGGAAGTCTTTTCTATCACAAGACCTTTCAATATTCAGTATGTAGAAGGTTTTCCCCCATAGCAGCTGAATGTAAGCTTTTCTGAATGCCCAGCAATTATTAATAATACTGAAGGAAAGAACTAGGAGACTACAAAAGTTCTCCCCAAATGGAAGAGACAAAAATGTTATAGTATCTTTAAATAAAAGAGGCATTTCTACCTGTTACATTCTGAGGCCAGTATCAGAGATTTGATAGAAAACCTGTATAAACTTATGAAATATTATAACCCCACCCACTCTGGCCAGAACAAAAATTTTATGTGCGAAGACTGGGTAGAAACAAAGAACTCAATTTTATTTCCAGATTTACTTTTCTAGAGCATAGTACAAATTCTTTCCTCTTTCTGGACCTTTTACTTTCTCCTTCTTTCTTCCCTCTTCCCTCTTTCCCTGATTCACTCCCACCCTGTTTGCCTCCCCTCTTCCCTCTTTTCCTTCCTTCCTTATTTTAAATCTCAGTTGTAAAATGAGGGCATGGAATCGAATCCTGTTAGAGGCTCCTTTTGGAGCTCAAATAGAAAGGCATCATCTTTCACAACTTTTGCATAGTATAGGAAGAAGTTAACTAATACCTCCTTGAAACTATACTTCCATGACACATCGTTCTCCCAGATTTCAAATTCCTCCTCGGATTGGTTTTTCTTTGCATTGTCAAAGAAATGAGTTATTCATTCTAAAAAATACTTCTGAATAAGATAATATTTTGTTTAATAATTTTGGATTATAAATCAGTGATACAAGGATGACTCCATCTCTGTAGCAGCTCTGATCCGCTTGATTTCTCATTCTACCATCCAGGCAGAATGCGTATCCCCATCTAGGACAGTACATTGTGTGACAGAAAAGTGCTGGAGAAAACTTGTGATACCTCCAGAAGCTTCACAATGAAGTAGTTGTGATGGTCATTAAAATCACCCACATATCCTGGCTAAAGCAATACCTTGTATAAAAAGCAACATCATATTTTCGGGGAATGAAATATACAACATAATAAAGAAGCAATGTAATTTTTAGGAGCAAACATAGACAAGGATCATAAACAATGCCTATAGACTTAGAAGCTCATATACAGTGAAACTTTTTATAATAATAGGAGCAATCTAAATACAAAGAAGTAAAAATCCTTAAAATTTTGGTGGTTTGGACATCATCTAGATTTGGAGGACTGTGACTCATACTAGAAATATGCAAAAGGAAGAATGTACTTTAAATAAACAAATATCCCAGTATGAAGAAAGGTAGAACCAGGGGTTTACAAGGTGCATTAGATTTCTATTGCTGCATAAAAAAAAATTGCTCCAAAATAGAAACATAAAGCAACAAATGTTTATTGTCTCATAGTTTCTGGGTCAGGAATCTGAGAGCAGTTTAACTGGGTAGTTTAGTCTCGGGGTGTCACATGGGATGCAATCAAGGTGTTGGGCAGGGTTGCAGCAGTCTTAAGCTTGACTAGGGGAAGAACCACTTCCAAGCTCACTCACATGGCTTTGACAGGCCTTGGCAGATCTGCTTCAAAGCTCACTCACACATGCCTCTCCACAGGGCTGCCTCGTATCTTGGCAACTGGCTTCCCACAGAGCAAGTCATCTAAGAGAGAGTGAGACTATGCCCAAGAAGGAAGCCACAACCTTTTCAACCTAATCTCAGAGGGGGATCATCAGGGCCCATTTCAGAAGCTGCTTGACACAGAAGTGTCAATTTCCATACATTTCTAGGGAAATCCATAACTCTGAAAATGAATAAGGTAAGATTATGAAAGACACTGCGTGGATAAGGACAACTCTCACTTTTTGTTTTGTACACATCTGTATTTTTTTAACTTTTTAAAATGACAGTCACTAGTCTAAAGAGCAAGAGTAAAAATGAATAAGAAATTATCAAGGTGATTTTTAAAATCTGACCTCATAGTAGGTGAATACTCAGTATTGTCTCATAATTAAATAATTTATCACCATAGGGATTGATCAGAATGTGAAAGAATTGGCATTGGCCCAGGATTCTGACTTCCTATGGGCAGTCCTAATGGCGTTATCCCAGTAGAGGATAAAGGATAATTTAGATAAAAATGTAGATTGAGCTACAAGGTTAACTCTTTGGAGTTGAATTAAAGCTCCCATATCATGGAGATAGAGCCATTAAGTAAAAATGCTTGCTAAAACCTTAACCTGAAGAGAGAGATTTTTTTGGAACATAGGTGATAGCAAAGTGTGCAACACTTGTACACTGGAAACCCTAAAATATTGTTGTAAGAAATTAAAACTGCTTGGGGCTGGTGCACTGGGATGACCCAGAGGGATGGTATGGGGAGGGAGGAGGGAGGAGGGTTCAGGATGGGGAACACATGTATACCTGTGGCGGATCCATTTTGATATTTGGCAAAACTAATACAATCTTGTAAAGTTTAAAAATAAAATTAAAAAACAATGAAAAAACATTTTGCATTCATGGATTAGAAATCTTTGGAGTTCAGAGAAGAGGAGGGAGACAATTGGTATGAAAGAAATATTTGAAGAAACAGTGTCTAAATAGTTTGCAGATTCAGTAAAAAATATAAGTCCACATCTCTTTGAAACTTAAAGAATCTCAAGCAGAGTAAACACAATTGCACGTAAAGAGTATTGCAGTTCGATTGCTGAAAAAGATTTTTAAAAGCCTTTAAAAAACTGGAATAATGAATAAAATTTCTACTTACTTCTTATCATAAATAATGTAGGGAAAAAAATTGCTGACAGTTTATGTCTATATACAGTGGAAATATCCTTTAAAATGTAGGCAAAATATTTAGGTTGACAAACACGAGAGTTTATTTTCTGCAGACCTACACTATCCTGTTATTAAAGACAGTTCTTTAGTCTGAATGAAAGTGATACCAGATAGAAGCTCAAGAACACATTAAAAAAAAAAAAAAGAAAAGTAAAGTAAATACGTGAGCGAAAATAAATTTTTTTGCTTAATTTTAAATTTATTTAAAAGATAGTGGACTGTTCAAACAAAAATAGGGAGAAAATGTTATCTCGGTGCATTTTAAAATGTGTAGAAGTAAAATTCATGGCAACAATAGCACAAAGAAAGGAAATAATATATAAATGCAGATATAGTAATAAGGGATTCTTATATCATATAGAAATTAGGGATGTGTGTTACCCCAGTAAAATTACTATGAGGTAAAAATTAATGACAGTAGAGGATATACAATGGAATAGTTAGAAATTCTCAACCCATAAGAAGGAGTAATGGATGATAAATTGGAACAAAAAGCAGATGGGACATATAGGAAACAAGTAGTAAGAGAGGATGCTGCTACTGTTGCTGCTAAGTTACTTCAGTTGTGTCCGACTCTGTGCGACCCCATAGACGTCAGCCCACCAGGCTCCCCGTCCCTGGGATTCTCCAGGCAAGAACACTGGAGTGGGTGGCCAATAACTAAACATTAACATATAAATAATTACATTAAAATGGACTAAACACTTTAATGAAAATTAAGAGGTCAGATGAACAATGTAAGTATGCTGAGCAAATGTATTAATTTAAGATAATGGATTTCAAGAAAAAAATTATGAGAGAAAAGAGACATTTTATAATAATAAATGGCCAATTTATTAGGAAGAATTTTTGTTGTTGTTCAATCGCCAAGTCATGTCCAGCTCTTCGCGACCCTGTGAACTGCAGCACACCAGGCTTCCCTGTCCTTCATCATTTTCCGGAGTTTGCCCAAGTTCACGTCCATTGAATTGGTGATGCCATCCAACCTTCTCATCCTCTGTCACCCTCTTCTCCTTCTTTCTTCAATCTTTCTCAGTATCCTGGTCTTTTCCAATGAGTCCGCTCTTTGTACCAGGTGGCCAGGGTATTGGAGCTTCAGCTTCAGCCATCCGTCCTTTCAAAGAGTATTCAGGGTTGATTGCCTTTAAGACTGACTGGTTTGAACTCCTCAAGAGTCTTCTCCAGCACAACAATTTGAAAGCCTCAATTCTTCAGCACTCTGCCTTCTTTATGGTCCAGCTCTGACATCCATACGTGACTACTGGAAAGACCATAGCTTTGACTATATGGACCGCTGTCGCCAAGTGATGTCTTTGCTTTTTAACACACTGTCTAGGTTCGTCATAGCTTTCCTGCCAACAAGCAATCATCTTCAATTTTAAGGTTGTAGGCACAACCTGCTGTGATTTTAGAGCTCAAGAAGCGGAAATTTGTCACTTCTTCCACCTTTTCCCCTTCTATTTGCCATGAAGTTATGGGACCAGATGCCATGACCTTAGTGAGTTTTACACTGATTTTTTCACTCTCCTCTTTCAGCCTCATTAAGAGGCTCTTTAGTTCCTCTTGGCTTTCTGCCATTAGAGTGGTATCATCTGCATATTTGAGGTTGTTAATATTTCTCCCAGCAATCCTGATTCTAGCTTGTAACTCAACCAGCCCAGCATTTTGTATGATGTGCTCTGAGTATAAGTTAAATAAACAGGGTGACAATAAACAGCCTTGTCATACAACCTTAAGTGAGTATGAACCAAATAAATGTTTAAAATATGATAATCAACAATTATGAGGACAAAAGAGAGAAATAGACAAGTCTATAAATACAAAGATTTTAAAAGCCTTCTTTAAGTGATAGAATAAGTAGACAAAAAGAACACTAAACCCAAACATAGCAAAATATGCATTCTTTGTAAGTGTACATTAAACATTCACTATGATTGACCATAAATTAAGTGTAAATAAGTACAAAGGATTAAAAATTGGACTGTATAAAAATTTAAAACTTATCAGAAAATGAATAGGCAAGCTGCATACTGGGAGGGAATACATGCATTATTTATATCTAAGAACATATGTCTAGGTGATATAAAATACTCCTAAATTCAGTAATAGGAAGAAAATCTCTGTAATGGATAAAAAACAAAACACTCGGAGAGACACTTTCACAGAATGATATGGCCAATAGCACGTGAAGACATGTTCATCATTAATCACCAGGGTTATATGAATGAGAAAGCATGTAGAATGGTATACAGTTTAAAAGATTGATAATACCAAGTATTGATGAGCATATGGAGCAATTGGAACTCATGTATTTCTAATGGAATGTAAAATTGCCGAACCTCTTTGTTTTTTGTTTTTTTTTTTCCAGCATTTTTATTTTATTTTATTTTTTAACTTTACAATATTGTATTGGTTTTGCCATATATCAAAATGAATCTGCCACAGGTATACATATGTTCCCCATCCTGAACCCTCCTCCCTCCTCCCTCCCCATACCATCCCTCTGGGTCGTCCCAGTGCACCAGCCCCAAGCATCCAGTATCGTGCATTGAACCTGGAGTGGCGACTCATTTCATATATGATATTATACATGTTTCAATGTCATTCTCCCAAATCATCCCACCCTCTCCCTCTCCCACAGAGTCCAAAAGACTGTTCTATACATCAGTGTCTCTTTTGCTGTCTCGTATATGGGGTTATTGTTAACATGTTTCCAATTTCCATATATATGCATTAGTATACTATATTGGTGTTTTTCTTTCTGGCTTACTTCACTCTGTATAATAGGCTCCGGTTTCATCCACCTCATTAGAACTGATTCAAATCTATTCTTTTTAATGGCTGAGTAATACTCTATTGTGTATATGTACCACAGCTTTCTTATCCATTCATCTGCTGATGGACATCTAGGTTGTTTCCATGTCCTGGCTATTATAAACAGTGCTGCGATGAACACTGGGGTACACATGTCTCTTTCAATTCTGGTTTCCTCAATGTGTATGCCCAGCAGTGGGATTGCTGGATCATAAGGCAGTTCTATTTCCATTCTTTTAAGGAATCTCCACACTGTTCTCCATAGTGGCTGTACTAGTTTGCATTCCCACCAACAGTGTAAGAGAGTTCCCTTTTCTCCACACCCTCTCCAGCATTTATTGCTTGTAGACTTTTGGATCTCAGCCATTCTGACTGGTGTGAAATGGTACCTCATAGTGGTTTTGATTTGCATTTCTCTGATAATGAGTGATGCTGAGCATCTTTTCATGTGTTTGTTAGCCATCTGTATGTCTTCTTTGGAGAAATGTCTGTTTAGTTCTTTGGCCCGTTTTTTGATTGGGTCATTTATTTTTTTGGAATTGAGCTGTAGGAGTTGCTAACTATTCTCAGAAATATACAAGCAACTCCTACAGCTGAACCTCTTTGGAAAACTGTTTGGAAATGTATAGTTAAATGCCCACCCGCACTGGCATTCCTACTCCTATCATTTATTTATTCAATAGAAATAAAAATATATGTCCACAAAAACACTTGTATAAGAATGCTAACAGAATTTTTAGTTGTAAAGTCTCCAAACTTTGGAAGCAATCCAACTATCAGTAGGAGAATGGAGAAACATAAGATTACTCAGCAACAAAAAAGAAACAAATGAATGACCCGAATAGGACTACAGATGGCAGTGAGGGGTAGGCGGCATGGTAGGGACTGTCTCAGTAATTTGCCAGAGAAAAAGTTCTAGAGTGACACAAATATATCTTGCTAGGTATATGAATTCCACTGGTATATGTATTAACCAAAATTAATTGAACTTCTCTCTGATAATCTGTACATATCTTTATGAATAATAAAAAGAGAAATCCTTCTTGGGGCATGACAGTTACAAATAAATGCAAACTTCTATTTTTTTTTTTCCTATTTAAATATAGTTCTTTTTTTCCCTCTCACTTTTAAGGTTATACTAGAGACAGAATGGTCGACATCAAAATTCAATAGATTATATTCTTTGCAGCCAAAGATGGAGAAGCTCTATACAGTCAGCAAAAACAAGGCTGGGAGCTGACTGTGGCTTAGATCATAAACTCCTTACTGCCAAATTCAGACTAAAATTGAAGAAAGTGGGGAAAACCTAGACTATTCAGGTATGACCTAAATCAAATCCCTTATGACTATACAGTGGAAGTGAGAAATAGATTTAAAGGACTAGATCTGATAAAGTGCCTGATGAACAACGGACGGAGGTTCGTGACATTGTACTGGAGACAGGAATCAAGACCATCCCCAAGAAAAAGAAATGCAAAAAAGCAAAATGGTTGTCTCAGGAAGCCTTACAAATAGCTGTGAAAAGAAGGGAAGCTAGAAGCAAAGGAGAAAAGGAAAGATATACCCATTTGAATGCAGAGTTCCAAAGAATAGCAAAGAGAGATAAGAAAGCCATCCTCAGCGATCAATGCAAAGAAATACAGGTAAACAATAGAATGGGAAAGACTAGAGATCTCTTCAAGAAAATTAGAGATACCAAGGGAACATTTCATGCAAAGATAGGCTCAATAAAGGACAGAAATGGTATGGACCTAGCAGAAGCAGAAGATATTAAGAAGAGGTGGCAAGAATATACAGAAGAACTGTACAAAAAAGAGCTTCATGACCCAGATAATCATGATGGTGTAATCACTCCCCTAGAGCCAGACATCCTGGAATGTGAAGTCAAGTGGGCCTTAGGAAGCATCACTACGAACAAAACTAGTGGGGGTGATGGAATTCCAGTTGAGCTATTTCAAATCCTGAAAGATGATGCTTTGAAAGTGGACTCAATATGCCAGCAAATTTGGAAAACTCAGCAGCGGCCACAGGACTGGAAATGGTAAGTTTTCATTGCAATCCCAAAGAAAGGCATTACCAAAGAATGCTCAAACTACTGCACAATTGCACTCATCTCACATGCTAGTAAAGTAATGCTTAAAATCCTTCAAGCCAGGCTTCAGCAATACGTGAACCATGAACTTCCAGATGTTCAAGCGAGTTTTAGAAAAAGCAGAGGAACCAGAGCTCAAATTGCCAACATCCGTTGGATCATAGGAAAAGCAAAAGTATTACAGAAAAACATCTATTTCTGCTTTATTGACTATGCCAAAGCCTTTGACTGTGTGGATCACAATAACTGTGGAAAATTCTCAAAGAGATGGGAATACCACACCACCTGACCTGCCTCTTGAGAAACCTGTATGCAGGTCAGGAAGCAACAGTTAGAACTGGACATGGAACAACAGACTGGTTCCAAGTAGGAAAAGGAGTACATCAAGCCTATATATTGTCACCCTACTTATTTAACTTATATGCAGAGTACATCATGAGAAACACTGGGCTGGATGAAGCAGAAGCTGGAGTCAAGATTGTTGGCAGAAATATCAATAACCTCAGATATACAGATGACACCACCCTTATGGCAGAAAGTGAAGAAGAACTAAAAAGCCTCTTGATGAAGGTGAAAGAGGAGAGTGAAAAAGTTGGCTTAAAGCTCAACATTCAGAAAACTAAGATCATGGCATCTAGTCCCATCACTTCACAGCAAATAGATGGGGAAACAGTGGAAACAGTGGCTGACTATTTTTCTGGGTTCCAAAAGCCCAGATGGTGCAGATGGTGATTGCAGCCATGAAATTAAAAGATGCTTACTCCTTGGAATGAAAGTTACGACCAACTTAGATAGTATATTGAGAAGCAGAGACATTACTTTGTCAACAAAAGTATGTCTAGTCAAGGCTATGGTTTTCCAGGGTCATGTATGGATGTGAGAGTTGGACTATGAAGAAAGTTGAGCGCCGAAGAATTGATGCTTTTGAACTGTGGTGTTGGAGAAGACTCTTGAGAGTCCCTTGGACTGCAAGGAGATCTAACCAGTCCATCATAAAAGAGATCAGTCCTGAATATTCATTGGAAGGATGGATGCTGAGGCTGAAACTCCAGTACTTTGGCCACCTGATGCAAAAAGCTGACTCATTTGAAAAGACCCACATGCTGGGAAAGATTGGGGCAGGAAGAGAAGGGGACAACAGAGGATGAGATGGTTGGACGGCATCACTGACTCAATGGACATGAGTTTGGGTGAACTCCGGGAGTTGGTGATGGACAGAGAGGCCTGGCATGCTGCAGTTCATGGGGTCGCAAAGAGTTGGTCACAACTGAGCAACTGAACTGAACTGAGAGAGAGAATGAAAATTTCAAAACTCGTGGCTATGGAAATTTAGCAAGTCAGAAAAGTGAAAGTGAAATCCGCTCAGTCAGAGAACACCTTAGAAGTTTACCATTAGTGTTGTGCTCCCTTTGAATTCCCATTGTTTTATGTTGCCAAGATGGAAGTCATGGTTCATTCAATATATTTCATGTTCCCAAAATACCTGATTGTTGAAGAGATGCTTATCTTCATTCCCCCAACACCTGTAGAGTGTTGTATCTTTAAAGTTCCTGGTAGGTAAGCAGAAGCAAGAAATATTTAAAAGCTCTATGATTTCCCACCTGCTGATTTTGAGAGTAAGGAGAATCTTTAATCAAACAAACTGTAATTCTTTGGGGAAATTTTTTCTATATTATTTGCTAAGATTGAAGCTGTCTCCATGGAATTATCCTACTTTAAAAAAAATTTAATGCTAACATTTGAATTAATCTTCAATATTCTCTGAGAAATTGATTATTGATGAAATATCCCTTATTAACACAAAGCCTAGAATCCCTTAGATTTTTGTCCTGTCAAGAGAATCTCTTGATTGGAACAGCCCACTGCCATTTTCACACTTATCCCACAGATCTATTTCTCTACCTTTTAAAGCTTTCAGTTGAGTGTGAATAAAACCACCTCCTCTTGATATTTTCAGTACAACTGAGATAGCCTATAATTTTCAAAACTATTTTGGTTAACCTAATAACTGAGAAAAGAGAAAAAAAAAAAAGAGAATACAGGAAATAAAAACAGCTGATAAAATACAGGTTTTGGAACCTATCCTTACTAGTTTATTCCTACATCATACCTTATGGGAAAGAGATTATTTTTCCCCCAAATGCATAGCTTTTTTTTTTTTTTTTAATCCTAGCTGGAGTATCTACTTCCCACCTCTTGATTGGCAAATTTGTGAGTGTCAGTGACATAGTGAAACCAGGAAAGAAAACCTGCTGCAAATAATGGCTGTACCAATTTTTAAATTTTTTTTGTTGAGATACAACTGTCACCTAACACTGTGTAAGTTTAAGTTTTGTAGCATGTTGATTTGATACATTTATATGTTGTAATATGACTCCTACTATAGTGTTAGCTAATACCTCTATAACATCACTTAATTATCTCATTTCTTTTTTGTGGTGAGAACATTTAAGATCTGGTCTCTCAGCAGCTTTGAAGTATATAATACATTAATGGTTTTGCCATATTATACTGGACCTAAAAATAAAAGCCAATAGTGTGAGTGCTAAAGAAAATATGTGCTAACAATATCTTTTTAGAACAGGATAAACAAATATTTATTAGGACAAAGTTTCTTTGTAAAATAAAAACATGGTAGGTGTTAGCATCTATCCCTTATTCTGCATAAAAAGATTCAGTCTGATGCAAAGAATCGCCATTTTTATTTGGAAATTCAACTCCTCTCCACTCCTTATTCATGTCATCTGAGTAGAGTTCTAGTAACAAGGTCTGAGGGTGAATGTATAAAAGGGATTTAAGGTAATTGAGGTGCCCTATGTCTGCATCCAGAGAAGGTAATGGCACCCCATTCCAGTACTCTTGCCTGGAAAAGCCCATGGATGGAGGAGCCTGGTAAGCTGCAGTCCATGGGGTCGCTAGGAGTCAGACACGACTGAGTGACTTCCCTTTTCACTTTCATGCATTGGAGAAGGATATGGCAACCCACTCCAGTGTTCTTGCCAGGAGAATCCCAGGGACGGGGAAGCCTGGTGGGCTGCTGTCTTTGGGGTCGCACAGAGTCGGACACGGCTGAAGCGACTTAGCAGCAGCATGTCTGCATCACTTTGTTCAGGAATGGGCATGTAACCTAAGCCATACCAATCAGAGTAAATCTTTACATGGAATTCCCAGAGTAATAGCTTCCAGGTGGTGTGCTGCGATTCACGGGGTCGAAAAGAGTCGGACTCAACTGAGCGACTGAAATGAACTGAACTGAACTGAAAGACTCTACTGTTTTCTTTTTTTAAGTTGGATTTGACTAGGTTTGCCAGTTCCATAATCTCCAGCAGTTATTTTTCCTGAGGACAGAGCCCTCTGGAATGAATGAAACTATATGTGGATGATATTGCTTTACCCTTTGTTTCTAGGAGGACCTGATGTCAGACGTACCCTTGAATGATTTAGTTATTAGGACCAATGTATTCCATTATTCACCTGAAGCTAATTCAAACTGAGTTTTCTATGAAACTGAAAGAATTTGCACTGATACAGGAAATATTATGTATGACATAAGATTAGTAAGATGAACTCATATGAGAACATCTAGAACATATTTTGTGATAAGGTTCTATAGTGAAAGAGAAGAAAGATAGGGTTTAAATTCTCCATCACTTATTATTTACGTTATCTTTTATTTTAAATGGTATCAAGCCTTTTTATGGTTGGGTAGTATTCCACTGTCAGAGAAGGCAATGGCACCCCACTCTAGTACTCTTGCCTGGAAAGTCCCATGGATGGAGGAGCCTGGTGGGCTGCAGTCCATGGGGTTGCTAAGAGTCAGACATGACTGAGCGACTTCATTTTCACTTTTCACTTTCATGATTGGAGAAGGAAATG
>NW_011494711.1:8298383-8317762 GCF_000754665.1 Bison bison bison
CACTGTCAGAGAAGGCAATGGCACCCCACTCTAGTACTCTTGCCTGGAAAGTCCCATGGATGGAGGAGCCTGGTGGGCTGCAGTCCATGGGGTTGCTAAGAGTCAGACATGACTGAGCGACTTCATTTTCACTTTTCACTTTCATGATTGGAGAAGGAAATGGCAACCCACTCCAGTGTTCTTGCCTGGAGAATCCCAGGGACGGGGGAGCCTGGTGGGCTGCTGTCTATGGGATCGCACAGAGTCGGACATGACTGAAGCGACTTAGCAGCAGCAGCAGCAGTATTCCACTGTAAACATGTACCACATCTTCTTTACCAACTTATCTGTCAGTGGGAGTTCAGGTTATTCCATGTCTTGACTGTTGTAAATAGTGCTGCTATAAACATAGTGGTTCATGTATCTTTTTGAACTACAGTTTTGTCCGGGATATATGCCCAGGAGTGGGATTGCTGATCATATAGTAATTCCATTTTTAGCTTTATGAGGAACTTCCATACTATTTTATATCGTGGATGCACCAACTTACTTTCCCACCAACAGTGTAGGAGGGTTTCCTTTTCTCCACATCTTCTCCAGAATTTGTTGTTTGTAGACATTTAAATGATGGCCATTCTGACTCATGTGAGATGGTACCTCATTATAGTTTTGATTTGCAATTCTCTAATATTTAGTGATTTTGAGCATCTTTTCATGTTCCTTTTGAGCATTAGGAAGCATCACTATGAACAAAACTAGTGGAGGTGATGGAATTCCAGTTGAGCTATTTCAAACCCTAAAAGATGATGCTGTGAAAGTGCTGCACTGAATATGCCAGCAAATTTGGAAAACTCAGCAGTGGCCACAGGACTGGAAAAGGTCAGTTTTCATTCCAATCCCAAAGAAAGGTCATGCCAAAGAATGCTCAAACTACTGCACAAGTGCCCTCATCTCACATGCTAGTAAAGTAATGCTCAAAATTCTCCAAGCCAGGCTTCAGCAATACGTGAACTGTGAACTTCCAGATGTTCAAGCTGGATTTAGAAAAGGTAGAGAAACCAGAGATCAAATTGCCAGCATCCACTGGATGATCGAAAAAGCAAGAGAGTTACAGAAAAATATCTACTTCTGCTTATTGACTATGCCAAAGCCTTTGATTGTGTGGACCCCAACAAACTGGAAAATTCTGAAAGAGATGGGAATGCCAGACCAGCTGACCTGCCTCTTGAGAAATCTGTGTGCAGGTCAGGAAGCAACGTTAGAACTGGACATGGAACAACAGACTGGTTCCAAATAGGAAAAGGAGTACGTCAAGGCTGTATATTGTCACCCTGCTTATTTACATGCAGAGTACATCATGAGAAATGCTGGGCTGGAGGAAGCCCAAGCTGGAATCAAGATTGATGGGAGAAATATCAATAACCTCAGATATGCAGATGACCCCACCCTTATGGCACAAGAAGAACTAAAGAGCCTCTTGATGAAAATGAAAGAGGAGAGTGAAAAGTTGGCTTAAAGCTCAACATTCAGAAAACTCAGATAATGGCATCTGGTCCCATCATTTCATGGCAAATAGATGGGGAAACAGTGAAAACAGTGACAGACTTTATTTTCTTGGGCTCCAAAATCACTGCAGATGGTGATTGCAGCCAAGAAATTAAAAGACACTTGCTCCTTGGCAGAAGAGTTATGACCAACCTAGCTAGACAGCATATTAAAAAGCAGAGACATTACTTAGCCAACAAAAGTCCATGTAGTCAAAGCTATGGTTTTTCCAGTAGCCATGTATAGATGTAAGAGTTGGACTATAAAGAAAGGTGAGCATGAAAGAACTGATGCTTTTGAACTGTGGTGTTGGAGAAGACTCTTGATAGTCCCTTGGACAGCAAGGGTTCCAACCAGTCCATCCTAAAGGAAATCAGTCCTGAATACTCAGTGGAAGGACTGATGCTGAAGCTGAAGCTCCAATACTTTGGCCACCCGATGTGAGGAACTGACCCATTTGAAAAGACACTGATGCTGGGAAAGCTTGAGGGAGGAGGAGAAGGGGACGACAGAGGATGAGATGGTTGGATGGCATCACCGACTCAATGGACATGAGTTTGAATAAAGTCTGGGAGCTGGCAATGGACAGAGAGGCCTGGCATACTGTAGTCCATAGGGTCGCAAAGAGTCCAACATGACTGAGCAACTGAACTGAATTGAACTGATTGACCATCTATACATCTTTGGAGAAATGTCCATTTATGTCTTTAACCCATTTTTGAATAGCATTTTTTGTTTTTGTGTTGTTGAATTGTATGAGCTGCTAGTATATTTTTGAAATTGAGCCCTTGTCAGTTGTATCATCTGGAGAAGGCAATGGCAACCCACTCCAGTACTCTTGCCTGGAAAATCCCATGGACGGAGGAGCCTTGTAGGTTGCAGTCTATGGGGTCGCTAAGAATCAGACACGACTGAAGCAGCTTAGCAGCAGCAGCAGTGGTGCAGCAGTGGTTGTATCATCTGCAAATATTTTCTCCCATTCTATAGGTTGTATTTTTGTTTTGTTGATAGTTTCCTTTGCTTTGCAAAAAGCTTGTAATCTCGATTAGGTACTATTTGCTTTTTAGAATTTCTATTGCCTTGGGAGACTGTGAAAGTCATTGTTTATATAGTTGTTAAATTTTTAACAAAATCTGCTATACCCACCTTTTATTTTTGACCCTCTGACTGAAGATTCTCACTCTGTTTACTTGAAATAAAGTGTGTAGGATCATAACTAATTTAGAAAATATATTAGCTTTTATAGTCCCAGTTTCTCAACCAAATCCTCAGGAATGAGACAAAGTGAGAGGAGAATGTAAATTAGTACTTGCACATGAAAATGAAGGGGCTTTTTGGAGAAAGTGATGAAGTGTAAAAGATGGAGAAGTACAAAGGAGTTCTGTGATCCAAAGCATAGGCTAGCTACTGTCCTCAACTCTGGCTACACAATAGAATTATTGATGGATATTTTTAAAAAATAATCATACTTGGAACTCACTCTGGATCAATGAAATTGGGTTTCATGATTGAAGCAACAGACATTTGACTTTAAAGCTCTACAGATGACTCCATTCTACAGGCAGGATGCAAGGCCATTGGGATAAAATAAAAAGTGGTGTCATTCATTCAGTTTATATGATTGTAGTTATTTTTACGTTTCAATTTTAATCCACCTATTAATTCATCAGCTCACTAATTCCCGCATCCATCCATCCATCCATTCATTCATTTGTCCTTTCGTTTCTTTAGTTACTCATCTATGCACTCATTTGATCAGCTACCCATTTATTTGTTCTTTCATCTACTGGCTTAGAGTCAGTCAATCATGTACTCAGTCCACTAATATTTATCAAGCACCTAAACTCTGCTTCCAGAGATAAGTGAATACAATAAAATAGGTCAATGCCTTGCAAAACTGCCAGTTGGTTGTGGCAGTGCTCCTCACAGTGTGTGCGGAGAAGTTATTTCTCTGCCTTATTAAAAGGGATTATGAGAAACACTGGCTGAAGTTATGAAAACTCTTCTTTTAATGTCATTTACACGGATTGGTAATATCTCTGAATCTCTGACACACTTAAGGATACTGGGAGTTCTAATTTTAAATTTACTAAAGTGAAATGATGACTGAGGAAAATAAATAATAATGTGCAATTGCCCCTTCCCTCCCACCTCACACCAAAGAAAGTTTGGTGTATTATCTTCAGCTGAAAAAAATGCAGATAACCACTATAGTTAACTTTGGTTCAGTTCTTAGTCCATTTTCTATTTCCAAATATTTCTAATTCCTACAAAAGGCTCATTTATATATCTTTTAATCCATTCAATTAAAACTTCTCCAACCTCCCTCCTTATTGAATTGAGCCAAATTTTGGGTTGATGTGCTTTGTTTTAGTTGCTGCTTATTTATTTGTACTTATTCACTCAACCTTAATATAGATCATGTTACAGAGTCTATGGTTACTGTTTATTTTTGAGTGAGAACAGGATGTAAGTACTACATGTTCTTGAACATCAATACCAATTTTATCTTTCTCGCTTGCTAAATCCAAGTATTCTTAAAGAACTTGTACTCCTATGAGTATAATGTACATTTTACAGTCATTTTGGTATTTAATGAGAGAGAAGGATTTGTCCGACTCCTTCAAAAATCCATTGCTTCATACTACTGGTTTTATACATTCCTGAATTTTTATAGCTCCCAGTTTTCATGTGCACTTTCTTTTAATAGGACTTCTGAAATGAGTTGATAAAAATGCCTATCAGAGGTGCCTTCGCCTTAGTTCTTTAGAATTCTTTTGTATACCCTGTTTTTAAAAAAACATTTTTTAAAATATAAGTATTTCCTAAATTATTTTTAGTGTAAGCATAATACAAACATGTCAATTTTTCCCAAAGATGCAAACTGTATGAAAAAGTGAAAATATATCACCTTTGTTTTCTCACTACCAATGCTACTCCATAGAATTTAACCAGTCCTAATTATTTCTTAAGTACCTCTTCCTGAAATTTTATATATCGATAACATTGTAGCCTTGGTTCCCCCAAAGGGAGAAGGAAAAAATTTACCTAACAGCCTCTATTTCCATTTTGTGAAAATTTAGCCCGACAACTGTCACTCTCTGAAACTTCCATGTTGAGCATGCTACATGCAGGACAGTGCCTCCTGGGGAAGGCTCAAGGCAGGATGCAAGGGATGCTTCGTGTGAATAGGAGGTAAAATACTGTCAAATTAAGTCTCCTCCTTCATGAAAACTGGGCTTTTCCTCCTGACCAGCCATCACTGGAAAAAGAGACAGTGGAGGCTGAGAGAGTCTGAACTGGTGCATGAAAGTTGCTTAATATTCTTTGTATATTTAGTGTGTGTGCATGTGTTCTTGATTTTATGTACTGAAAAATTATCAATATTTTAATTCATGGCTTATGAAGTGTTAAATGAAATGAAGATGTCATAACTGTTGGCAAATCAATATTTTTCACTTCACAAAAATGCCCAACTATCATCTGCATTAGTTGCCAGAAAAATTAAAATCAAGCTTAAAAAATTTACATGTGGCCAAATAATTTCAAAAGTGAAATTATAACATTCTTTGAAATATATTTACAGAAAAAATCATATTTATTGTGACAAGTGAATATATTTTAATGTTTGTTCTACTTTGTGTGGTACCTCTGAAAGTAAGAAACTTAGGGTTAGTGAGGATCTTAAAGTGGCCTTGTGTTCAAAGGGTTATTTTCTAAATCCTAGAATCGATACAGATTTTCTCTGACTCTTATCTATGTTTGAAAATTCTCCTTTTAGAGGACTTAGATATACTCTTAGAAGAAGAGACCTCTTGGCTACAAGCAACCTCTTGGCTAGCACACGTGTGCATGAGTTCTTTGTCATTTCAGTGTTATCTGACTTTGTGACCCTATGGACCGTAGCTTGCAGGCTTCTCCGTTCTTGGGATTCTCCAGGCAAGAATACTGGAGTGGGTTGCTATGCCTTCCTCCAGCAGATCTTTCCTGACTCAGGAATTAAAACCGCATCTCTTAACCTCTCTTGCACTGACAGGTGAGGTCTTTAACACTAGCACCACTTTGGAGACCTCTGGCTAGAAGTCAAGGGTATAGCTAATATGCATGCACATATACACACATACAAGCTTAGAGAATATGGCAGAAATTTGGAAGACCTGGTACACTCAAAACCTCAATGAAAGAAGAAATGAGAAAAATAGATTTTGATGAACCCAGATAAACATACATGACTTGTGCGGTTAATAATCTTCATTGGATTGAATTGAAAGATGCATTGCAGGAACATGGAGATGTCTGCAGTCTCAAATTAGAAAAGCCGTATTTGATTGGTGTAGGTCATTATGTCAAAGATGAAGATGTTCCATCTAATGAGAATTTCTTTATTAGATGGATAATAAAAGTTGTGCTCCTAGTGTAGACTTATATATACTACATCAAGATTCACTGTACTTAAACCAATAGAGGTGGTTCCACAGAAATCTTCATAAATTATCTCTGAAACTTATCAAAGTTAATTAAAGTTAAAGACTTTTACTTATTAATTAATTGATTTTACTCCAGCATTCTCCTTAACAGAAAAAATTTCAGCTAATTTTTTTTTGGCAAAACCAGAGTGTCTGAACTGAAATGAAAATCTTAGATAAAGGCCAAAACTTTTGGTGTTTTATGACTTTATTTGCCTTCAAAATGAGAATCCTTTCTTTATGCCCCAGTGCTTTGAACTACAGAGGAAATAACTCGACATGTTATAAAAATGTAATAGTCTATCTGAAATATTTTGATTACATAGTTTTTGGAAGACTTCTTCTGTTTCTTTTTTCTTTAAACACAGAGTTCATTTTTCATTGCCTCCTATGCTTGAGGACTATTCCCTGAGTGATTAAGCTTGCTCTGTGCATGGCAAGTATAAGAAATATATGGATAGGACTACAAATTTGTGATTAACACAAGGTAGATTTGTGTGAGATATAATTTGCCAACAGCCTGAGAGACAGAATTTCTTTAGGCTTACAGTTCACTTACAGTCAGTGGGACTGTTAACCTTCACCACCTTCACCAGTGCTCACTGTAGTCACTCTTTTCAAGCTGCCTATTTTGCTATACTTTAAAAAAAAATTGCTTTGAGAAAATTGAGGATCTTTTTCTTTTACTAATGACTATAATCAACGTTTATTTCAAAGCAGAATAATCAGAAACAGGAAAATCAAGGGGAAAAGGTACAATCCACAGCACTCAGAAATTGTTAAGTTCAGGATATTCAAGCGTTGACAACAATCCTCTTTTCACTCTCTTATTTTTAAGCACTTCTAGTGAATGTCAGCATTGTTTCTCAAATTTAGGGAGGGCAGTAAGATTTGAAAATGTTTATTTGACTCTGATTATAATTAAGACATATTGTGTGCTCAGTTATGTCCGACTCTTTGTGACTCCATGGACTGTAGCTCACCAGGCTCCTGTGTCCATGGGACTCTCCAGGCAAGAATACTGGAGTGGGTTGCCATTTCCTTCTCCAGGGGATCTTCCTGACCTAGGGATCAAACCTGCGTCTCCTGCATTGGCAGGTAGATTCTTTCAGCACCAAAATTTTTTACTTTTTAAAATTAAGGGTGGTGAATAACTGATTGCATTAATTCTTTGCTATCTTAGTATGTCTTCCCTCCCTGGTGGCTCATGGTAAAGAATCCACCTACCAATGCAGGAGCTGCAGGAGATACAGCTTCCATCCCTGGGTCAGAAAGATCCCCTAGAGGAGGTAATGGCAACCCACTCCAGTATTCTTGCCTGGAGAATTCCACGGACAGAGGAGCCAGTGGGCTACAGTCCGTGGAGTCGCAAAGAGTCAGACACTTCACTCACTTCACTGACACAGATTATCCAATACTGTAAAGACATCAATGTGCTCAGTGAGGTCATTTTACCAATAATTACACAACAAATAAATAGTGAAGCTGAAGTTAAAATCTAAGTGTATAAAAATTCAAGGTCCATAGTTTACTTCCCATTTTGAAAATTTTAAGTCTGTAGAAATGTTGAGAGCAGAGTATAGTGAATTCACTGTCAATTAAATTTACTAATTGTTAAATTTTTGCAATATTTGTTCTCTTTCTCTCTCATTCTCTCTCTCTATATATACATGCTATGCTATGCTATGCTATGCCAAGTCACTTCAGTCGTGTCTGACTCTGTGCGACCCATAGACGGCAGCCCACCGGGCTGCCCATCCCTGGGATTCTCCAGGCAAGAACACTGGAGTGGGTTGCCATTTTCTTCTCCAATGCATGAAAGTGAAAAGTGAAAGTGAAGTCGCTCAGTCGTGTCTGACTCCTAGCGACCCCATGGACTGCAGCCCACCAGGCTCCTCCGTCCATGGGATTCCCCAGGCAAGAGTACTGGAGTGGGGTGCCATTGCCTTCTCCGCTCTCTCTATATATATCACCCCAAATATTTCTTTCAGCATGTATCACAAAGAATAAGAACATTCTTCTGCTTAAACGCTTGCCATCTTTGCAGCTGGGCTTCCCAGGAGGCTCAGTGGTAAAGAATCCACCTGCCAACGCAGGAGATGCAGGAGAAGTGGGTTCGATCTCTGAGTTGGGAAGATTCCCTGGAGTAGGAAATGGCAACCAACTCCAGTATTCTTGCCTGCAAAATTCCATGACAGTAGAGCCTGGTGGGCTATAGCTCCATGAGGTTGCAAAGAATGAGTGACTGAGCACACAAACATCTTTGCAGGTAGAACATTTAACATTAACTCAGAAATATCATCTAACATACCTTCTATGTTAATGGGCTTCCCTGGTGGCTCAGATGGTAAAGAATCCACCTGCAATGCAGGAGACCTGGGTTTGATCCCTGAGTTGGGAAGAGCCTCTGGAGGAGGGCATGGCAAACCACTCCAGTATTCTTGCCAGGAGAATCCCCATGGACAGAGAAGCCCAGTGAGCTACAGTCCATGGGATCGCAGAGTTGGACATGACTGAGTGACTTTCACTTCACTATTGTTAATAGTGCCTGCTCCCCCATTTTTTTAATGAAAAGATACATACTTTCAATTTCTCTGCTATACTGATTTCTTTGCTTAACATTGTGCTTTTTACAATAGCAAACAAAGGGGGGATGATTAATAATATAAAAAGTTTAAAGAAATGATAGTGTAACCATATGATGCAACGTTATACCTCAAAAAATGAATTTTTTTTCCTTTTGCCAAGTCTTTCCCTTGGCATATGTGTATGTTAATTTGCATAGTTGTTAAAACACATAGTACAATTGACTCATGTTTAAAATATTTATAGTCTACGATATGGAATGGTGATGTGCAAGTTTGAGATAATGGAGTAACCTGGGGTGATTGTGGAATCAAAAATACAAATGCAAATATAGCCCTTGAGCATAAGCCAGGTCAACACAAAGATGAGGCATCTGTATTGCTGTCAACTTAGCAAATAAATCAGCTGATGCAGGGAGGAGAAAGAAAATGAGAAACTTTAATTGATCTCCTCTCCAGTCACTTCTTTAACACCTGCAATGAGCCTGTTTCCTCCCCTGTATCATTGTAGTTGTTTATTTGGTAAAGTCAAATGGCTCCTTTAAAGATAATTTAATTCCTTTTAATTAAGGAAGCCTATTTTAATAGCTAGCATTTTGATACATGTGGTGCTTATGGCTCCCAACATATTGAACACCCTGCTCATTAGGAAAGTCTTTAAAAAGTCATTCAGTGCAGACAGTATCTTCCACTTAGCAAATGTAAAACTATAATTTAAGTTCCACATAATTGCAATATTATTCACAAACTCAAAGATAAATATTATAAACATCCCAAAAGTAGAACTTATGTGTATAAAATTACTGGACACATGGACCAGAATATAGCTTTTAAATGGTAATAGGTAATACTTGTGGTTGAATTTTTCTTGCTTTTATTAGGAATGAATGTACTAGCAAAAACCTAGCATTATGGTAGAAACTAATAAGATGATGTTTCATTGCTTTTGCCCCTGCAAATGCCTTTAAATTTAAACATTTATTTTATTGAGGCAAACAAAAGTCTCAACTTGAGAAGTCTAAATTGAGTTGAATGACGTATTCTCTTTGCTGAGCCTTTGTCTCATCCAGACAGGCTAAAGTGCAAGGGGAATGATTTGATCTCATTACCTTGCTGCTGGAGGTGGTTATCACAGATGGTGAGGGTTTTCATCACAGAGCCGTGCAACCGGAGACACAGAACACAGGGGCCGCCCAGCCTCCAGGTGGTCATTTCTGGTAATTAATGCCTTGGGGAAAGTTCAGCTCGGTAACAGTATAATAGCCTGGTGAGCCTGCCAAGGAAGTGGCCCTTTCCAAAACAATTCTTTTTTTTTAACCTTTTCTCCTGTCAGTCAACTGACTTATAGCTGTGCACAAGAGATTTATTTTCTAACAGAGGAGCCAATTAGAAGGGGAGGATTTAGTGTAATTTTTCCTGTTGCTCTTGCTGACAAAACCCAGGTATTCCTCATCCAGCGCATTCAGTTTTCCTTCTTGCTTACCACTGTCTGCATTTCTCTGGAAATGGTTTGTCCGCTTTCAGTGCCTAATGTTTGCCTTATACAAAGTCTAGGGCTTATCTCTGCTACCTTGTGAAAAGGAGTATTTGGTTAGTACTTAAACAGACTAACAGTTTCTTTAGTTGCAAAAAGCTAATTGTATCAGGAACACTTTTTCCAAATATGAAAGATGATTCTGATCCTCAACTCAGAATGATATATTAGCTACTGAAAAGTCATAGAAGATATGAAGAAGTGGATTAGGTATTGGTGAAGGGCTGTAAGCTAGACCTTTCAGAATGAATCATCTTTTGGCAATGAGTAACATTTATTGTAGCTCAGATGGTAAAGTGTGTGTCTGCAATGCAGGAGACCCGGGTTCGATCCCTGGGTCAGGAAGATGCCTTGGAGAAGGAAATGGCAACCAACTCCAGTATTCTTGCCTAGAGAATCCCATGGACAGAGGAGCCTGGTGGGCTACAGTCCATGGGGTCACAAAGAGTTGGACATGACTGAGCGACTAAAACACACACACACACCATTTATTGAGTGCTTATTATGTGTCAGGTTTCTAACATATATTATCATATATAGTCTTTATGGAAAGCCCATGGAAGAGAAATTATTATCCTTAATTTTGCAGAGAAGGAAATGGATACTTAAAAAGGCACAATAATTTGTACAAATTTATAAAACCAGGTATGGAGTGTGACTAAAACTCAAGTCACTTCACCATAATTTCTTATTCTACATAAGTCATCCTTAAACTTTTGTGTTCATGAGGATTACATGGAGGGCTTGTTAAGACACAGATTTCTGAACCTAAATCCATAGCCTGTGGTCCAGTAGGTCTGGGCTGGGATGCAGGAATTTCCATTCCTAACTTGTCATACTTGGTTGATGCTCATGCTTGCTCATCTGAGGACCACACTTTGAGACTCAATGTTCTATACCATGCTGTCTCTTCTAAAAAGTAAATTGAATTCAGGAAAATGGGCTAATGGATATTAAAGTTTGAATAAAATTAAACTGTAAGAAAACTCTAATTATAATAAATAACAATATGGGGGCTATTTTTAATATTGTTAATAATGAAAGGTTTTTGCTTAGGGAATATCAGTTCAAGTATTTGAGCATTAATCTACACTGTTCATGTATCAAATATCAAACTACAAGCAGATATGGGAGATACAATGATCAATTAGAAATGATATTTGTCTTTCAAGAGTTTAAAAATCCAAGAAAAGACATATGTTTATAAGTTAGTAGGCAGAACAAAAAAGTATAACAGAGGTTAAAAATAGAATGTTTGAAAACACTGAACTGGGAGACATTAAATTCTAACAGGATATTAATTTTACCTTGGGGAAAATGATTTCTGAATATTAGAGTCATGCTTCTGTTTTTCATATGTGTTTTATGGCATGCCTTTTCTGTTATATTTTTCTTGCTTTTATCACATTGTAGGTGAACAACAATCTTTTTTTATGAGTTTTATGAAGAAAGTGGGCATTATTTAACAGGTGATTTCATCTTCTGGCTATTATAGTCTAGCAATAGTAACCATAAATCTAAAAAGGAGTCATAGCTTTCCTTCTCATGGGTTTGGTCACTGTAGTTGCCTATAGAGTGTCCTTAAAGGATCATTGGCCAAGAGGCAAGGAGGGCCCAGGGCTCCATGAACCAGAAAGTTGCCATGATTCTATTGCTGGATGATGCCCTGCCTAAGGGTCTGGTTCATACTGAATGTCTCTGAGGCGTTTAATGTGTTTCAATTGTTTGTTTGCTTTTTTCTTGAAAAGAAATGACTCTCAGGATAAAATAGGGTACAAAGTGACTTCTGGAATTTCGTAGGGGGTATACTCACATGTAACACATTAATAGTTTGCCCCTAAATTTATACAAAGTGGACACTTTGCTTTCAAAGATAGGAAATTATTCTTATTCATTTTCATTCATTTTCTTATTCTTATTCATTTTCTTAACTCTTTACTGTCCGTTTCCTCTATGCAAATTGTTTTTAGAGATTAGGATGGAACATTTTCCTTGAGAGTACTCTAAAAGTGGAAAATGAGGTGCTCGTTGTCATTGAGGGCTGCACTGGCCATCCTTTGAGGTGAGAAACCCTAATTCTCAGGCTTTGTATCATATGTTCTTTCCATGTGGTCCTAGCCACAGTAGAGTCATGTTCTAGTAATTGTTTCTTAATAGGTTTCTTTTCCTAATATTTCTAATTTATAAATTGATTTCTTTTTTTAAATGAAAGAGGTATTGTTCTTTCAATTCCAAGCTATTCAGCAAGCCTGAAAAAAAATCCATTTTTATTTGATATGTTTGAACTTTAAGAAATTGTGTGCCAAAACATTTTTAACATACACTCTGTATTTTCTGAGCTATCCTGAATTACAAGTTTGTATTGTACTTACTATATTGTCCAAAAAATTATGTGAACTCAAAGCAAGTTTTTGTTTGTTTTGTAACTTTTGAAACTAATACCTAATGTTATTAATCCCCTAACAGTGCACCAGTTTCTATGTCAAGCCTTTTTTATAAAAATAAAATATATTCAATCCTATTACATCTCTGTATTATAGGTGATGTTGTCATTACAGGTTTATAAATATTACATGCTTTGCATATGATCATTCTGATAGTGATGGCTAGCCATATAATTTCTGGGCCAAGTGAAAAATGAAAATGTAGGCCCCTTTTTCAAAAAGTAGGGAAAAATCTTTTCCTGTTCTTTTATAGTCTCTGTCTCAAGTTGTCACTGTTTTTTATTCTCTGTTGAATGTATCCTTGCTTGGGTATGAGGATACTCATGTGATACATATACTCTTTAACAGGTGCCTGGAGCCCCCCCTTGTAACTTGCTGCCCTGAACTTGCATGCCTATCCTCACCCTCCCCTGCCCAGGCCCTGCCAGGGGCACAATACAGCATCCTCGTGGCAGAGATGAGAGGGTAAGTCTGGTGGCTTGGGTACCAGGAGAGAGGCAGCAGGTAGCTGAGAGCCCGTCCCAGGAAGGCAGAACATTGAGAGAGGCAGGGCGCTATTGTCCCCCCTGACTTTGCTTAACAAATCACAAATTCAGAATAAATTTATGAAGAACTTCAAGACAACCACTGCAAAACATTAAAACCCGAACATGGGAGCCTCTTCTAACCCTTGCGGCCAGAGGAAGCATTCATAAAAAGAAGACTCAAGTTCGTAAAACTTTATAATCTTACCCTCTCATGAAGCTAGCACGGTTAGTACTAAGTTAGGAATCTAGCCCAGTTATGTAGGATTCCAAACCTTCATGTCCTGGAAATCATGTCATTCCATAGAGGCAACAGGAGTTCACAAAAACCACCCATTAAAGGCTTTTACTAAGATAAGAGGAATTGTCATAGAAGTCTGATGTTGGGAAGGAATAACCCTCACCTTTTAGGCAATTATGTCATTGAAGGCTCTGACTCTTGATTGTTATCATGCTTTCAATCAAATGATTTGACCTGCATATCTCTTTGAAAGCATACAACATGAGTCGTGTTCATGCATCACTTCCATTGCTTAAAAACAGTTTTGCTATTATAGTGACCTGAACATTTTCCTCCTTAACCTGTTAATTCTCTCTTTTCGGAAGCAATGCTTCATGTTGGCCATGTGCTTCTCAGCCTCAGACAGTAGCCATCCTTGGATGTGATGGACAAACTCCTTAAGAAGTTAGGCTGGAGTCCTCTGTTTGGAGATGAGGCTGACACCCAGCCCCAGCCCACACTGCTGTTAGAATTTAATGACAAACTTCCCTTTTAAGTCTGTGTTCAAATTTCATCTCAGGAAAGAAAAGTAAATTCACTACCAGACCCGTACGTTTCCCATTACCCTTAATAAAATATATTCCATAGTGAGGAGTGACATTTTGAAAGAATAGACCTTTCAGCAGACTGTCTCTATGCCATTGTGCATAACAGAAGCCTGCCAGGTCACAAAGGGAGATGCTGGGGAAGTGGATTAATATGTAAACCAACCTGGGCGACTTAAAACGATGAATTCTAGGGCATACTTTGTGAAATTTCCTTCATTTTGTGAGCAATTGTGCTCAGAAATGAATTTGTATTCATTAGGCTCCCCATTTTTCTCTTTTGAAAATGATAGGCTTTGTTTTTCTTGAAAAGTTTGTTTTTAACAATGTGACAAATTAATTCTGTGGAATAAATGTTTGTAACTAAAGCATGATGTAGAAAATTATGGATAGAAAATAAAACATACTTTCCAAAAGCATAGGGTAGCCCAGTTCTCCTGTGGTGCCTGACTTGAGAAAGCAATGGATACAGTCTGTTGTGTATTTTTGGGTTTTTAAGAAACATATTAAAATTCATATATGTAGGCTTATTTTAATATCATAGACATTAAAGCACCCTTAATTTTAAATGAATTACTGCAGTCAAAAGCACTGGGATTTAATTGTGACCCTGTTCTGAGCACACAGCAATCTTCTCCATCAGAAGGGATTTGAGCTGGCCTCCTGACAAGGCAATGGCAGCCCACTCCAGTATTCTTGCCTGGAAAATCCCATGGGCGGAAGAGCCTGGTAGGCTGCAGTCCATGAGGTCGATAGAGTCGGACACGACTGAGCGACTTCACTTTCACTTTTCACTTTCATGCATTGGAGAAGGAAATGGCAACCCACTCCAGTGTTCTTGCCTGGAGAATCCCAGGGATAGGGGAGCCTGGTGGGCTGCTGTCTATGGGGTCGCACAGAGTTGGACACGACTGAAGTGACTTAGCCGTTAGCCTGAGATCAAGGATCTTCTGTATCTTGACATCCTCCTCGAAGTGTCTATTGTGTATCACTACTATCAACACAGTTTCTTTCCAGAGAGTGACAAAACATCTTAAAGCTATAAATACTCAGGCCACGCTTCCCAACAATGAAATAATTATAATTAAGTACATCTCCAACTCCTAGGCCTTAGATTGCACCTAATGGACTGTCAGAAAGAAATATGGAGCTTGATGGGTCATGCATTTATCAGCTGGCACTCTGTTACAGCATCTTCAGAATATTGGTTTCAGAGAGGAGAGTTCATAAGAAAGACAAGCTCCATGAACCATGCATTTTTTTTTTAATGAATACTAATTCCTCTGACTCATCAGGGAGTGTAAAGGATGCATTGGATTATGCGATGGGCATACAAGCTTTGTTGCTTCAATGACTCAACTTTATGATTTCTCTATTTGATAGTCCCCAGTATTATTAAGACAATATTTCTACATATTTCAAAAGGATTCACAGACTACAAAAATTTGCATCACTATGGTTTCAACAAAGAAAGCATTCAAAACAGTGCTTGGAAGTGCTGCCATTTATCCTGTCTACACATGAGAGGAAGAGTAGCCAGAGGAAGGAAGTCCTCAAGTGACGATTCTTAAAGAGTGTGGCAGAGTCCCAGGTATGATGTGAAGAGTCAAGGTGCATTTCTGAACAGTGCTCAGAGCTCATTGCTCTTATGTACTGACAACGTAGAATCACTCCTAAATTTGCCATAATCCATCTACTAGCTGAGGGAGATTTACCTGTCCCCATGCTCCTCACAATATATAAGCCAAATCACAGAAATATGCTGTGGATGCAGAATACGCTTCTTTTTGCCAACTTCTCTGGCTTGACTTCCACACAGGTCATCTCCCTTCAGCATTGGAGGGGAGTGATCATAGAGTTCAGTTAAACATAAAGAATTTTAAAATTCATTGTGTATCTTTCCAAATAATAGGTGATTTGGACACAAGGTTTAACTGAAACTTAATGGTCTTCTCAAAAGTCTCAAAGCACTGATTATTTCACAGTGAAAATTCACTTCACATACCTGCACCTCCCTTCCACACGACTTGTACTGACTTTCTCTTCCCCATCTTGAATAGTGTACAGACGCTTCCCTAGGCATGGACCTTCTCCCTTCTCTGGTTTTTACCACATGCAGTCTGGGAGTGGCTGAATTATATGCAATTGGATTCTAACCTTTACCCACTTCTGTGCTGTCTAACTTTCATGTTATAACCATGCATTTTTTCTTCGTCAGAAAAGTGTATTTTAAAATAAAATAATAAGCAAATTTAAGGGCTATATAAAGAAAACACTTACTTTCCTTTGGAAGCTTTCTTTGCTTAGACCAGAACTGCCAACCTCACATGTCTTTTCAGTAACAGTTTACGAAATAATTTTTGTAGCCTACATGTATTGCAGGATAATCAGTTGTTCATTTAAACATAATATGGTTTTAATCTATATTGTCTCAATAATCACTAAGCTAGTAGAAGGGAGGAAGCATATGTAACTTAGAGGGTACAGCCGTCTTTTACCCCAGAGAAATATTTGTCTCTTTCAAAAACTGAGGTACAGTTGATTTATAGTATATTAGTACGACATAGTAATCAAAATTTTTACAGATTACCCTCCATTTATAGTTATTATAAAATACTGGCTATATCCCTGTGTTGTAGAATATACTTTTGTATCCTATTTATTTTATACATAGTAATTTTACCTCTTAATCCCCTGTCTCTATTTTTTCCCTCTCCAGTTCCTTCTCCCCACTGATCACCACTAGTTTACTCTCTATAAATGTTTCTTATCTCTCTGAGTCTGTTTCTTTTTTGTAATATTCATTAATTTGCTTTATTTTTTAGATTCTACAAGTAAGTTCTAGTAGATAGAATTTGTCTTTCTCTTTCTGACTTATTCCACTAAGCATAATGGACCTCCAGGACCATTCATATCATTGCAAATGGCAAAATTTCATTCCTCTTTATGAATAAATAGTGTTTCACTGTACATACACACACACATACACATATACATATTAAAATATAATACATATACAGTATAATCATATATTATAAATAATGCTGCTATGGACATTGGGGTACATGGAGCTTTTTGAATTAGTGCTTTCATTTTATTTGGATATATGGCTAGAAGTGGAATTACTGGATAATATAGTAGTTCTATTTTTAGTTTTCTGAGGACCCTCCATATTGTTTTCCACAGTGGCTGCACCAAGTTACACTCCCACCAACAGTGTTCAAGGGTTCCCTTCTCTCCACATCCACACTGAGATTTGCTATGTGTGTTCTTTTTGATGATAGCCATTGTGACAGGTGTGAGGTATTATCTCTTTGTGATTTTGATTTGCATTTCTCATGGGGCTCCCCAAGTAGCCCAGGTAAAGAATCCACCTGCCAAGTAGGTGACATGGGTTTAATGCCTGAGTTGGGAAGATCCCCTGGAGAAGGAAATGGTAAACCACTCTAGTATTCTTGCCTGGGAAATCCTATGGACAGAGGAGCCTGGTGGGCCACAGTTCACGGGGTCAAAGAAGAGTCAGACACGACAGCAACCAAACCACTACCACCAATAATTAGTGCCTGTTGGCTTTCAATCATCGGTATGTCTTCTTTGGAAAAATGTTTATTCAGGTCTTCTGCCCATTTTTTAAATGAGGTCTTTTTCTTGATACTGAGTTGTAATATACATTCTTTTTGGATATTAGCTCCATTATTGCTCATATCATTTGCAGATAGTTTCTGCCATTCTGTAGGTTGTCTTTTTGTTTTGTCAATTGCTTTCTTTGCTGTGCAAAAGATTTAAGTTTAATTAGATCCTGTTTGTTTATTTTTGCTTTTGTTTCCTTTGCCTTGGGAAATAGATCCCAAAGAATATTGCTATGATTTTTATCAAAGGATGTTTTGCCTATGTTTTCTTCTAGGACTTTTATGGTGTTACAATTAGGTCTTTAACCTGTTTTGAGTTTATTTTTCCATGTGGTGTGAAAAATGTTCCAATTTCATTCCTTTACCTGTAGCTGTCCAGTTTCCCCAGCAGCACTTACTGAAGGGACAGCCTTTTCTCCATTGCATATTCTTGCCTCCTTTGTTGCTGATGAATCTACCATAAGTGAGTGGCTTTATTTCTGGGCTTTCTATTCGATTCCATTGATCTACGTGTCTGTATTTGTGCCAGTACCACGTTGTTTTGTTTACTGTAGCTTTGTAGGATCATCTGATTCCAGGGAGCTAGAGAGCACTGTTCCTCTTTTTCAAGGCTGTTTCAGGTGATTTGTGGGGTTTTGTGTTTCCATACAAATTTCAAAATAATTTGTTTTGGATCTGTGAAAAATTCCATAGGTATTTTGATAGAGCGTACATTGAATCTGTAGATAGATTACCTTGGGTTCTATGGCAATTTTAACAATATTGATTCTTCCAATCCATGAACACAGTATGTCTGTCTATTTAACTATGTGTGTCTACAGTTTCTCTTATCAATGTCTTACAGCTTTTCACGTACAGACTTTTTTACTTCCTTAGATTTATTTCTAAGCATACTTTGGATGTGATTATAATTGGGATTATTTCTATAATTTCACTCTCTGATAATTTGTTTTTAATGTATAGATTTCTGTACATTAATTTTGTATACTGCAACTTTACTGAATTCACTAATGAACTCTTCTAGTTTCATGGTGACATCTTTAGAATTTTCTATGCATCAAAAATTTTCTATCTTGTAACCTGCAAACAGTGACAGTTTTACTTCTTCCTTTCCAATTTGGATTCCTCTTAATTCTTAGGTGATTGTTGTGGTTACGACTTCCAGTATTATGTTGAATATAAATGGTGTCACCCAAGCTGTGGTTTCTAGGGATTTTCCCCTATGTGGGCTGCATGTGTCCTTCTGTTGTGGTGGGCAATCTGGTGGACTTGTCTGACTCCTAGTCATTTGGTTGCTAGGCCCTGTCTTATATGGAGGTTGTTGTCCACTGTTTTGTAGGGCAGTATCACAAGGTGCCTGGCTGTGGAAACCCTAGTGGGGCCTGAGCTATTGCTGGCTCACTGGTGGGTGGAGCCAGGATCCTGAAGATCTTCAGGCTGGGGCCAATGAACTGGTGGTGAAGAAAGGTCCTGGGGATATTTCTGGCCCACTGTGGGGCAGAACCAGGTCTGGCTCAGGACCCGGGCATCCCAGGTTTGTATCAGATCACTGGTGTGTGTGACTGGTTTCCCACACAGATGGCTGTGGTATCCTGGGTGTCCCAATACTTGGGTTGGCCCAGTGATTGAGTGGGGCTAGATTTGGGGTGGTTGGATGAGGTGTCCAATGTATCTCAGAGCTGATGTTGCCCTGTTGGCGGGGGATAGTATCAAATAATCCAAGTACTGGTGCTAGCCTACTGGTGGGTAGGGTTCTGCAGGCTGTGGGTATGTGATTGTCCTGGGGCTCCTGTCCACTCATTGGTAGATGAGGCTGGTCCAAAGGCTAGAGCAGCCTTTCTGCTGGGC
>NW_011494711.1:8317862-8321716 GCF_000754665.1 Bison bison bison
GGCAGGATTGGGGCCCAGGAATTCTGGAGCTGTTGCCTGGCCACTGGTAGATGGAACTGGGTCCCAGTGTCTCTGTCTGAAGGATGCTGGGGGTCCCAGGCCTGGTGTATGGGGCCAGGTCCTATACCTTCTGGTGAGTGGAACCATGTCCAGGGGCAGCTGTGTTCCCAGGGTGAGCTCCAGTTTCTTCGTGTCAGCCTGGGAGACTTTCCAAGATCAACAAGTAGATCTGATCTAGGCTCCTTTTAAATGACTACTTCTGCCTTGGGTGTGAGAGCCTTTTGTGTGCTCTCCTTAACAGTGGTGTCCCTATTTTGTACAGTCCTCAGTATCTCCCAGAAATAAGCCCTGCTAACCTTCATAATCAAATGTTCTGAGTGTTCATCTTTTGGGTGCAGGGCTCCTGATGTAGGGCTCAAACCTTTTACTGTTTGGAGAGAACCTCTGTAATTGTATTTATTCTGATTGGGGTTTATCCACCTGATGATGTAGGTCTTAACATACTGAGATTTCTTCCCTTCTCTCCATCTTGTTGTGGTTCCTTCTTTATATCTTCATTTGTGGAAGATCTTTTATGGTAGATTTTGATTTTTTCCATCAATACTTTTTCTGTAAATAGTTATGGTTTTGGTGAGCCCATGAGAGGAGGTGAGCTCAGGGTTTTCCTTTCCCATCATCCTGTAAGCTAACTCCTAAGGAGTGCAGCCTTAATTTGAATACATAATAGAGTTGATAGTGATAATGTTGTATTTCAGTTAGAATAAATGGCCTATTCGTGCAGTTCCCTTTCTAAGTTCCGATTTACACTCTGAAGTAGAAAGAAAAATATTTTCTTATTCAGGTTGTCTAATACAAAGGAAAATCTGTATGCAGGTCAAGAACAACAGTTAGAACCGTACATGGAACAACGGACTGGTTCCAAATTAGGAAAGGAGTATGCCAAAGCTGTATATTGTCACCCTGCTTATTTAACTTATATGCAGAGCACATCATGTGAAATGATGGGCTGGATGAAGCACAAGTTGGAATCAAGATTGCTGGGAGAAATATCAATAACCTCAGATATGCAGATGAAACCACCCTATCACAGAAAGCAAAAAAGAAGTGAAGAGCCTCTTGATGAAGGTGAAAGAGGAGAGTGAAAAAGTTGGCTTAAAACTCAACATTCAGAAAACTAAGATCACGACATCTGGTCTCATCACTTCATAGCAAATAGATGGGGAAACAATGGAAACAGTGACAGACTTTATTTTGGGGACTCCAAAATCACAGCAGATGGTGACTGCAGCCATGAAATTAAAAGATTTTTGCTCCATGGAAGAAAAGCTACACCAACATAGACAGCATATTAAAAAGCAGAGACATTAATTTGCCAACAAAGGTCCATCTAGTCAAAGCTATGGTTTTTCCAATAGTCATGTAGGAAGGTGGGAGTTGGACTATAAAGAAAGCTGAGCTCTGATGAATTGATGCTTTTGAACTGTGGTGTTGGAAAAGACTCCTGAGAGTCCCTTGGGCAACAAGGAGATCCAACCAGTCAATCCTAAAGGAAATCAGTCCTGAATAGTCGTTGGAAAGACTGATACTGAAGCTGAAACTCCAATGCTTTGGCCACCTGATGTGAAGAACTGACTCACTGGAAAAGACCGTGATGCTGGGAAAGATTGAATGTTGGAGGAGAAGGGGATGACAGAGGATGAGATGGTTGGATGGCACCACCAATTCGATGGACAGGAGTTTGAGCAAGCTTTGGGAACTGGTGATAGACAGGGAGGCGTGATGTGCTGCAGTCCACGGGGTTGCAAAGAGTCAGACAGGACTGAGCAACTGAACTGAGCTGAACTGAATGTGAAGGAAAAACAAAGTACTATTGGTCAGGGTAAAAAGTATTGGTCAAATTTTGCAATCTTCTCAGTGTTAACAGAAAAATAAATTTTTAAAATGATTTGTAAATTTTGATGAGCTTTACCTTTTTCAAGAAAAATTCTCTAGAAAAACTAGATAAGGATCATCTAATGTTCATGTGTCTACAAGTTAGAATGAGAGAAAAGTAAAAGTACTAAACATATTTAAAGTTAATAGCTGGCATACATGACTTGATTAGAGTTGCTTGAACTAAGTTGCATATGTGTGTTTTTTTCTCTCATTCATGAGCTGATTTACCTAAAACAAATTGATTATAAACTGGATAATGAACATCCTAAAGTTCCATGTGATTAATTTTTAAGGGGAACAAACACATTAAAAAGATCAGAGCTTTTTTAACATCTTATAATTGAAAGAGAATTTGACTATTTCTCCTGAGGATCCTAAAGTGAAGCAAAAGGCAAAGGAGAAAGGGAAAGTTATACCTAAATGAATGCAGGGTTCCAAAGAAGAGCAAGGAGAGATAAGGAAGCCTTCTTTAGTGAAAAATGCAAAGAAATAGAAGAAAACAATAGAATGGGAGAGACTAGAGATCTCTTCAAGAAAATTGGAGGTACCAAGAGAACATTTCATGCATAGATGGGCAGAATAAGGGACAGAAACAGTAATGATCTAACAGAAGCAGAAGAGATTAAGAAGAGTTGGCAATAATACACAGAACTATATTAAAAAGGTCTTAACGACCAGGATATCCATGATGGTGTGGTCAGTCACCTAGAGCCAGACATCCTTGAGTGTGAAGTCAAGTGGACCTTAGGAAGCATTATTATGAACAAAGCTAGTGGAGGTGATGGAATTTCAGATGAACTATTTAAAACCTTAAAGGATTATGCTGTTAAAGTGTTACATTCAATATGGCAGCAAATTTGGAAAACTCAGCAGTGACCACAGGATGATAATTTAGGTAATAATTTAGTTAGGCTTGTCATTTAATTTGGACAGCAGTAATACTGCAGAAGAAATTTTCCCCTTAAAAATACAAAATCAGAGGAATTTGGAGCAAAGGTAATCAAGTATGATAAGTATATAAAAGGTACTAATTTTATGAAGAGAAAATGTTATGAAAAAATATATATTTGTAAATAATAATCAGCTCATATTTCTCTATTCCTCATAGATTACATCAGTTCAGTTCAGTTCAGTTGCTCAGATGTGTCTGACTCTTTGTGACCCCACAAATTGCAGCACACCAGGCCTCCCTGTCCATCACCAACTCCCAGAGTTTACTCAGACTCACGTCCATGAGTCGGTGATGCCATCCAGCCATCTCATCCTCTGTCGTCCCCTTCTCCTCCTGCCCCCAATCCCTCCCAGCATCAGAGTCTTTTCCAATGAGTCAACTCTTCCCATCAGGTGGCCAAAGTACTGGAGTTTCAGCTTTAGCATCATTCCTTCCAAAGAAATCCCAGGGCTGATCTCCTTCAGAATGGACTGGTTGGATCTCCTTGCAGTCCAAGGGACTCTCAAGAGTCTTCTCCAACACCACAGTTCAAAACCATCAACTCTTCGGCACTCAGCCTTCTTCACAGTCCAACTCTCACATCCATACATGACCACGGGAAAAAACATAGCCTTAACTAGATGAACCTTTGTTGGCAAAGTAATGTCTCTGCTTTTGAATATGCTATCTAGGTTGGTCATAACTTTCCTTCCAAGGAGTAAGCGTCTTTTAATTTCATGGCTGCAGTCACCATCTGCAGTGATTTTGGAGCCCAGAAAAATAAAGTCTGACACTGTTTCCACTGTTTCCCCATCTATTTCCCATGAAGTGGTGGGACCGGATGCCATGATCTTCGTTTTCTGAATGTTGAGCTTTAAGCCAACTTTTTCACTCTCCACTTTCACTTTCATCAAGAGGTTTTTGAGTTCCTCTTCATTTTCTGCCATAAGGGTGGTGTCATCTGCATATCTGAGGTTATTGATATTTC
>NW_011494711.1:8321816-8322974 GCF_000754665.1 Bison bison bison
GGGTGGTGTCATCTGCATATCTGAGGTTATTGATATTTCTCCAGGCAATCTTGATTCCAGCTTGTGTTTCTTCCAGTCCAGCGTTTCTCATGATGTACTCTGCATAGAAGTTAAATAAGCAGGGTGACAATATACAGCCTTGACGAACTTCTTTTCCTATTTGGAACCAGTCTGTTGTTCCATGTCCAGTTCTAACTGTTGCTTCCTGACCTGCATAGAAATTTTGCAAGAGGCAGATCAGGTGTTCTGGTATTCCCATTTCTTGAAGAATTTTCCACAGTTTATTGTGATCCACACAGTCAAAGGCTTTGGCATAGTCAATAAAGCAGAAATAGATGTTTTTCTGGAACTCTCTTGTTTTTCCCATGATCCAGCGGATGTTGGCAATTTGATCTCTGGTTCCTCTGCCTTTTATAAAACCAGCTTGAACATCTGGAAGTTCACGGTTCACATATTGCTGAAGCCTGGCTTGGAGAATTTTGAGCATTACTTTACTAGCGTGTGAGATGAGTGCAATTGTGCGGTAGTTTGAGCATTCTTTGGCATTGCCTTTCTTTGGGATTGGAATGAAAACTGACCTTTTCCAGCCCTGTGGCCACTGCTGAGTTTTCCAAATTTGCTGGCATATTGAGTGCAGCACTTTCACAGCATCATCTTTCAAGATTTGGAATAGCTCAACTGGAATTCCATCACCTCCACTAGCTTTGTTCGTAGTGATGCTTTCTAAGGCCCACTTGACTTCACATTCCAGGATGTCTGGCTCTAGGTCAGTGATCACACCATTGTGATTATCTGGGTCGTGAAGATCTTTTTTGTACAGTTCTTCTGTGTATTCTTGCCATCTCTTCTTAATATCTTCTGCTTCTGTTAGGTCCATACCATTTCTGTCCTTTATAGAGCTCATCTTTGCATGAAATGTTCCTTTGGTATCTCTGATTTTCTTGAAGAAATCCCTAGTCTTTCCCATTCTGTTGTTTTCCTCTATTTCTTTGCATTGATCGCTGAAGAAGGCTTTCTTATCTCTTCTTGCTATTCTTTGGAAATCTGCATTCAGATGCTTATATCTTTCCTTTTCTCCTTTGCTTTTTGCTTCTCTTCTTTTCACGGCTATTTGTAAGGCCTCCCCAGATAGCCATTTTGCTTTTTTGCATTTCTTTT
>NW_011494711.1:8323129-8330458 GCF_000754665.1 Bison bison bison
AGAGTTCATCAGGCACTCTATCAGATCTAGTCTCTTAAATCTATTTCTCACTTCCACTGTATAATCATAAGGGATTTGATTTAGGTCATACCTGAATGGTCTAGTGGTTTTCCCTACTTTCTTCAATTTCAGTCTGAATTTGGCAATAAGGAGTTCATGGTCTGAGCCACAGTCAGCTCCTGGTCTTGTTTTTGCTGACTGTATAGAGCTTCTCCATCTTCGGCTGCAAAGAATGTAATCAATCTGATTTTGGTGTTGACCATCTGGTGATGTCCATGTGTAGAGTCTTCCCTTGTGTTGTTGAAAGAGCGTGTTTGGTATGACCAGTGCATTTTCTTAGCAATACTCTATCAGTCTTTGCCCTGCTTCATTCTGTATTCCAAGGCCAAATTTGCCTGTTACTCCAGGTGTTACTTGACTTCCTACTTTTGCATTCCAGTCCCCTATAATGAAAAGGACATCTTTTTTGGGTTTTAGTTCTAAAAGGTCTTGTAGGTCTTCATAGAACTGTTCAACTTCAGCTTCTTCAGCGTTACTGGTTGGGGCATAGACTTGGATTACTGTGAAGGAAGAGGAAAGACTTAGCTTCTTTCCTGGCAACAGTTCAGCCAATAAAAAGCCAGGGACTCTGTTTGCTGTAGTCCTCCCAACTGCTTTTCCTCTCCATAAAAACATTCTCCTTCCCTTCCCACAGGACTTGTACATGGCTCACTATGGTTGCCGGCTTCCTCAGGTGGTGCTAGTGGTAAAGAACCCTCTTGCCAATGCAGGACACATAAGAGACTTGGGTTTGATCCCTGGGTCCAGAAGATCCCCTGGAGGAAGGCATGACAGCCCACTCCAGTATTCTTGCCTGGAGAATCCCATGGACAGAAGAGCCTGGTGGACTGCAGTCCATGGGTATCAAACAGTCAGACATGACTGAAGCGACTTAGCACATACTGTGGTTGCAGACTCTGCAATTCTCTGCTGGGCCTGAATAACTTGTCTTTGCTGGAGAAATATCTGGTAGTCTACTTATCAAGTCAACAGTAATAATAAAGTTGCATAGATGCACACTGTGTTGCTGAGAGAAATAATTAAAACATACTTTGTTGCATGTCAAAGATGTTCTCTCCACTTGTTCAGGTGATTTTGTCTTTCTGGAAAGTCTTTGAATGGAATAGAAAGTTCACTTTTGTGGCAATGTTGTATTTAGAGCAGAGAGGCTGTCTGACAACTTTTCTTTATCTTCCTGTTTCCCTCAGTGAGAGATACGTAACAGGAAATCAACATAGAACTGTTCACTGATAATTGATTAATTTCTGATTTATTACCCTGAGTTGCTGAAGTGAGACACTGCCCAATGATATGCCCAACCTTATAATGTTTAAAGTTCAGTGTAGTTTTCCTATCATAAAATACTTTAAAAACTAAAGTTTGAATCAATTTCCTAGATATAAATAGATTGCTTGCAAGCATGTTTTGGGAGTGCTTTATCACTCTGCAGGTTGGAAAGATGGAGGACAGAAAAGCTAGGTCTATAGAAAATAGAGTGGAAACAGAGATCTGGTAATTTTCCAATTAATTTCATGATTCTAGATAATGGATATTTATCTCATTTTTCTTTGTAGGCATATTCCTGCTGTGCTGGAATGTAATGCATACAATAGGTGATAGTTTAATTGAGTACTTTCCATCTTACAAATACATCATCTTGATTCACAATTGAAAATACATTTAACGGAAAAAATCATTCTGATTTAAGCACTATATACCTCAGCAAGCAATTTGTGTGAAACCTGATTACTGAAGGTGTTTATTTCAACTTGATAATTCTTTATTACATTGCATTACCAATCTATACAGATTAAAATGCTAATGTCCTATGCTATTAAAGGATTATAATTAAATTTTTTAATTTTCCCATATTAGTAAGAATGAAACATTTATGAGAAATTCATCTTGCCTGTGTACTAAATAATGAAATAAGAGATTGCAAAATAAGAAGAGCAGAAGCAATTTGGGGACATAAGCTGTTCTGATCATTTTTGTTTTCTTTGAGATATTTATAAAGTTTGCTTGCCTAAGAACTAATACAATATCACTTCTATAAATATTGAAATTTGAAAATGGAAGGAGAAACCTGAACTAGCTCAAGCCACTCCAAGCCTAATTCTCTATATTCACTTGCTTTGAGTCTGTTACATTAGCCCTTACTTGTGATAATAGTATCAAAATACTTTGTATATTTGTAAACATATTTGTCAAATTGATGCATTTGAAAGTAGCATAAATTGGTTCTAATTATCTTACTATTATTTGTAGTGATTTTAATGAGAGTTAAGTCTTAGCTACGACACTAAATTTATAATATACGACAGTATAATTTTTATACTGTCATGTTAAATTCCTGTAATATGAACTCAATACATATCCTACCAAGATGCATTTAGACTTACAGCTTATTTAAGACTGAATTGAATATCTGTGTATGCACATAAAGCCAGAGAGTTTAAGGGTTTCAACAAAATAAGAAATAAGGTTTACAGATGCACCAGGAATGTGTACAGCTGCTTGTTGTTCTGCAGGCTACTGAAAAATGCTATGCAAGAGGCCTTCAAAAATAATTTTGGGCCCTGGTTCATCTTTACATTTTTATCTTACCCTGAAATGTACTGCTGTCTAAGCCTAGTGTTAGGTACATGCACCATGATGAGGTGTTTGAAAAAGAAGATAATTTAAATATAAATCTGATAGAGATGTCTTTATCACTGTAAATCTCTCTGAATTGACCAGAGTGTAATAAAACCACAGCAGTTAAAATGCCTAAGGGCACCACTAGTAGAAAGTAATGTGGAACCAGAACCGTTACCCCACCACGTAGAGAACCATTTCAGCCATTCACAGAGAACACATGGCAGTGAACTTCATAACATCCAAGGACTGTCGTCACCTCCTAGTTAATCTGTACCTGGCGAGAAGTGAAGTGAAAGTCGCTCATTCATGTACAACTCTTTGCGAGTCCATGGACTATGCAGTCCATGGAATTCTCCAGGCTAGAATACTGGTGAAAGTGAAAGTCACACAGTCATGTCCGACTCTTTGCTATCCCATGGACTGTAGCCCACCAGGATCCTCTGTCCATAGAATTCTCCAGGCAAGAGTACTGGAGTGGGTTGCAATTTCCTTCTCCAGGGGATCTTCCTGACCCAGGGATCAAACCCGGGTCTCCTGCATTGCAGGTGGATTCTTTACCATCTGAGCTACTAGAGTGGGTAGCTATTCCCTTCTCCAGGGGGTCTTCCCAACCTAGGGATTGAACCCAGGTCTCCCGCATTGCAGGCAAATTCTTTACCAGCTGAGCCACAAGGGAAGCCCGAGAATACTGAAGTGGGTAGCCTATCCCTTCTCCAGGGGATCTGTCCAACCCAGGAATCCAACCGGGGTCTTCTGCATTGCAAGCAGATTCTTACCAACTGAGCTATCAGGGAAGCACCTGGTGAGAGGTACATGCATTAATGATGATTTTTGTATACTAGTGAGATTTAAAATTTTTCTCTTTTAAGTCATAAACTGTTTGAAAACCAGTTGATATGAGCAGCTCTTATCTATGGTAGGTCCAAGCAATTAGAAATAAATTATCTCTTATTAGACTGGAATAATTCACATGGGAGCAATATAAATTGAATTTCTTTAGAAAAGTTTAATTATGAAATATTTCAAAAGTGCAGAAAAAGTATAGCTGATGTCCACATGTTCATAACCCATATTTACCAGATGTTACCTGGTATCTGCTATGACGTGAATGTTTGTGTTGCCCCCAAATTCATATGTTGATGTCCTAAACCCCAAAGATGATGGCTTTAGAAGATGGGACCGTTAAGTCATGAGAGGGTAGAACCCTAATGAATGGGATTAATGTTCTTAAGAAGGAGACTCTATAGAGTCCCTTTCCCTTTCTAACATGTAAGGATGCAGTGAAAAGGTAGTGGCTCTGGACCAGGAAGTTTGTCTCTGCCAGTACACAACCCTGTTGGAGGTGTGACTTTGGACTTCCAGCCTCCCCAACTGTAAGACATAAGTTTCTCTTGCTTATAAGCTATATGGTTGTGGTGTTTTGTAATAGCAAACCAAATGGACTAAGACAATATCCATTTATAAAAAAAACACACAGATGCATCTAAATCACCTCTCTTGTATTTCTCTCTTTCTTCCTATTTTCCCACCAGAGATTATTTTGTGGCTACTGTGACTCGCACTCAAACATGCCTTTATTATTTTAAAACACAGTTGTAGGGGACTTCCCTGGTGGTCCAGTGGCTAAGACTCTGAGCTCCCAATGGAGGGGACCCAGGTTCAATCCCTGGTCGGGGAACTAGATCCCACATGCCACAACTAAGACATGGTGCAGCCAAATAAATTGTAAAAAACACAGTTGTAAACTGTAAATGATAAAAGGAATTGTTTAGACATTTTCCCATTTTATATTAATAGTATACTATACATACTTTCCTTTGTAATCTGCTAATTTAACTGAACTTTATTTTTGAGAATTATCTGTTTTAGTGCATGTAGATTAGTTCATTCATTTTGATATGTATAGTATTCTGTTGTATGCAAAACACACTTGATCTCTCTAGTTTCTTTTTTTTTTTAGTTTCTTACTGAAGGACATTATTAATGATTTCCATTTTATAAAATGCTATTGTGGTACATGTGTTCTGTGCACACATATAAGTAATACTCTAGTATATTTATCTTAAGTTAGATTGCTGGATCAAAAGGTTTACAGTTTGCAATTTTAATAAATACTACCAACTGCCCTCCAGAGTGATTTTCCATACCATACTCTCCTTTGCAGTGAAAAAAAATCCTGCTGCTTCACATCCTAAGCAATACTTTTAAAACTTTTGTCAGTGTTATGAGTATGAAATAATTGTTTTATACTTCATGAAAACTAGTACCCTTAAGGTTTTTAAAAATTTATTAAATTAAAATGATATCAATATATAATTGAAGAGAGTCAAATAAAATGTCCAGTTCTGTCCCAGGATATAGAAAGCAGGAAGAAGTAATAATCTCACCACTTCAAGGAAAAAGATCCAGATTAACTTTAATATTACAACTTTAAAAAAATTCATTAAATTCATGGCAAACAACTAGGCCAAGATATAAAGAGAGATAGTACCTGTAGAGAAAGGGGAGATATGAGCACTCACTCACCTGGCTGGACATTCAAATTTCAACCAAAAATTATGAGACATATAAGAAGGTAAAAAAACACAGAAAGGACAAGGCAATAATTAGGTCAAACTCATATGTGACAGAGGTGTTGGAACTTGCCAACAAAGAAATTTACATACCTATGATTAATATATTTAAAATGCTAATGAAAAATATGCAAGGTTAAATGGATAATTTCAGTGTGGAAACAAAATTACAAAATAAAAGCAAATTGAAATGCAAGAAATGATAAACAGTAATAGAAGAATAAAAGATTCATTGGTAAATTTGGCACAGGGAAAGGATCAGTGAACTTGAAGATAGAGCAATAGAAATGATCCAGCCTGAAACACAAAGAGAAAAAATGAGAGACAGAAAGAAAAAGAACCAGAAATTTCAAAAGCTGTGGGATGATATTAAATATTCTAAAACAAGTATAATTGGGATTCCAGAATCCCAGAAGAAAGAAAATGTGCAGAAGTATTTAAAGAAGTAACAAGCAAAAATTTTAAAAATTAATGACAGACACTAAATCACAGATCCAGAAATTCAGAGACCATCACATTGTCATTTTTCACTACTCCAATTTAGTGTTTTCCTATATATCTAGCCAATGCAATAAGCTGAAAAAAAAAAGAAATTAAAAACATAGAGATTAGAAAAGAAGAAATAAAACTATTTTCAGTAACATGATTGACAAATATCAAAGAATCTACAAAAAACTCTCAGATTTAATAAATGAGCTATCCAGTTTACTAATGGAGCTTATCTAGGTTGCAGGATGCAAAGTGAACACACAAAAATCAATGGTGTTTCTATACTTTAAGTAAACAGTTATGATACGCAACTATAAAAGCTGTATTATGTCTGGTAGCTCCAACCAATTTAACAGGTGGATATAACTCAAAAGGAGAAATATTGTATCTATAAGGTGAAAACTATGAAGTATTAGCAAAATATAGTAATTATAATAATTAAAAACATATAAATGGAAAAATATTCATGCCCATGGATTAGGAGACTCATTATTGTTAAGATGTCAATTCTCCCTAATTTGATTGCTGAATCCAACTAAATCCCAGTCAAAATCCCAGCAGACTTTTCATAGGTATTGATAAGCTGATTCTGGAATTTATCCTTTCTCCAAACATCTGATGATTTTCAGATAAATTTTAAAATGTGAGGACTAAGCTCTAAAAGAGTCTCTGAAACCTCTGTGTGTTTGGGTGAGGTTTGTCCATTAGTGGCTTCACCTCTGGATGTTAGCGCAGTGGCTCTGCATTTTGTTGGGGACCTAAATGCTGGTATTTGTTGGATTTTTCTCTGGGATGTTCAATTTCTCTTGTAAAAAAAAAAATCTGTTCCTGATTTAGTATTTGCTGAAAAATGCCATGCTGGGCTGTCAAAATTCTATTCTGCTGGAAAATAAGATTGGTTGGGGTGGGGAATGTTACTTTTTAATGGGTAAAATTTTATTTAACCTCTTATTTTTATTCCATTGCCTCACTGCCATTTTCAACTGACTATTTTCTCTGAACTTTTTGTTTCTATACTTTAATTTTTCTAGGACAATCTTCTGGTTTGCTCATAGAGAAGAAAATACACATGGTTGTAGGGAACAGAGAAGAATGTGGTTGTATCTCCATTTTATGCTTTTCATTTGTCCCTGTGCTTTTATCCCATCTTTCATATCCTTCAGAAATAAGTGGTGCTTCTACCCTGAGCCTTGTAATGGTTTTACTTGGTGAATTGTGTTCTGTATAGGCATCTCTATGACTATGCCAAAGCCTTTGACTGTGTGGATCACAATAAACTGTGGAAAATTCTGAAAGAGATGGGAATACCGGACCACCTGACCTGCCTCTTGAGAAACCTATATGCAGGTCAGGAAGCAACAGTTAGAACTGGACATGGAACAACAGACTGGTTCCAAATAGGAAAAGGAGTATGTCAAGGCTATATATTGTCACCCTGCTTATTTAACTTATATGCAGAGTACATCATGAGAAATGCTGGACTGGAAGAAGCACAAGCTGGAATCAAGATTGCCGGGAGAAATATCAATAACCTCAGATATGCAGATGACACCACCCTTATGGCAGAAAGTGAAGAGGAACTAAAAAG
>NW_011494711.1:8330558-8333867 GCF_000754665.1 Bison bison bison
TATGCAGATGACACCACCCTTATGGCAGAAAGTGAAGAGGAACTAAAAAGCCTCTTGATGAAAGTGAAAGAGGAGAGTGAAAAAGTTGGCTTAAAGCTCAACATTCAGAAAACTAAGATCATGGCATCTGTCCCATCACTTCATGGGAAATAGGTGGGGAAACAGTGGAAACAGTGTCAGACTTTATTTTTTTGGGCTCCAAAATCACTGCAGATGGTGATTGCAGCCATGAAATCAAAAGACACTTACTCCTTGAAAGGAAAGTTATGACCAACCTAGATAGCATATTCAAAAACAGAGACATTACTTTGCCAACAAAGGTCCGTCTAGTCAAGGCTATGGTTTTTCCAGTAGTCAAGTATGGAGGTGAGAGTTGGACTGTGAAGAAAGCTGAGTGCCTAAGAATTGATGCTTTTGGACTGTGGTGTTGAAGAAGACTCTTGAGAGTCCCTTGGACTGCAAGGAGATACAACCAGTCCATTCTAAAGGATATCAGTTCTGGGTGTTCACTGGAAGGACTGATGCTAAAGCTGAAACTCCAATACTTTGGCCACCTCATGTGACTAGTTGACTCATCGGAAAAGACTCTGATGCTGGGAAGGATTGGGGGCAGGAGGAGAAGGGGACAACAGAGGATGAGATTGCTGGATGGCATCACTGACTCGATGGACATGAGTTTCAGTAAACTCCGGGAATTGGTAATGGACAGGGAAGTCTGGCGTGCTGTGATTCATGGGGTCGCAAAGAGTTGGACATGACTGAGCTACTGAACTGAACTGATACTAGTATTCAGACTTAAACTCTCTTTATTCAAGTTAATAACCATAGCTTTGTCCATTTTCTATCTTGCAATTCTTTATATATATCTCATTGATAGACTCTTAATTTCTTTTCTGTTTATATCTGCATGATGTCATTTTAATAGAATTGCATAAGACAGCAGAGATAAATTAGCATTTTAACTAAAGCCATTTAATTTTATATCAGGTTGATGTGATTTTTTTATTATTATTATTTGTTTTTCTCTTGTGAACTGTCAGCTTTTGCCCATTTTTTATTAAGTTGTGTAAGTGTATGTATATGTGTATATATTATCATTTGTAGATAGTCTACTTCCTGGGAGATACAAATAATTGGAACAAGAAAGAAAGTTGGGTCAACAATACAGACAAACATGAGGTCCCTTTCACTAAGAAAATAAAAATATCAATATACTAACCACAAAACTTTTTAATCATAAAAAGAGGGAATTCCCTGGTAGTGCAGTGGTTAAGACTTGGTATTTTCATTGCGATGAGCCCAGTTTCAGTTCCTGGTCTGAGAACTAAGATCCTGTAAGGCAGTCGGTATTATAAAAAAATAATAAGACGTATAAAGCTTCTACTATATATTATACACTCTCTCAAGTGGAAATTGAAAAACTGAGTTTTTTTTTTTTCCTCAAAGTACAAGGTTTAATTTCTGTACTCCCTTAGGTGCACTCAGCCTCATCTGCCCATCTGACCTCAGTTTTTTGACTGCTTCTGACTTGAGCATCACTATATACATATTTGATTGGGATTGCATTGACTCTATGGACCAATTTGTGGGAATTTACTTCTTTACAAAACTATTTTTCATAACATTGAATATTTGCCCTTATAACCACTTTTAAGTGTACAGTTTAGTGGCATTAAATACATTCACATTTTCATGCAAGCATTCCTATCATCCATCTCCAGAACTCTTCATCTTCCCAATGGAAACTTTATATCTATTAAATACTAATTCTTCATTTCCCCCTGTCCCCTGCCCCTGGCAGTCATAATTCAATTTTCTGTCTCTATGAATGTGATTATATGTATTTTGTATAAGTGAAATCCTACAGTACTAGCCCCCTTGTGACTGACTTATTCCACTTAGGATAATGTCTTCAAGGTTAATATATTTGTGGCATAGATTATGTCAGAATTTCCTTCCTTTTTAAGTCTGAATAATATTAGGTTGTCTGTATTAATGTATACCATATTTTGTTTTTTCATTTGTCTGTCAGTGGCTGCTTGGGTTACTTTCTCCCTTTAGTTATTGTGAATAATGTTGCTATGAATGTGAGTATAGAAATGTCTGTTTGAAATTTTGCTTTCAATTGTTTTGGAAGTGGAATTGCTAGATCATATGGTAATTCTATTTTTAATTTTTTAAAAAACTACCATACTATTTTCCAAAGCAGGTGCACCATTTTATATTCCCACTAGCAGTGCCCAGTGGTCCCAATATCTCCACATCTTACCTAACACTTGTTATTTTCTTTGTTTTTTATAATAGCCATCCTAACTATGAAATGTTATTTCATTGTGGTTTATTAATGGCATATTCCTAACGATTAGCAATGTGGGGCAGTTTTCATGTGTTTTGTAACTATTTGTAGATCTTCTTTGGAGAAACATCTGTTCAAGTCTTTTGCCCATTTTTAAATTGAGTCATGAGGTATTTTTTTGTTTTTGCTTTTGTTGAGTTGTAGTACTTTATTCTGGATAATAACCCCTTATCACATATATGATTTTCAAGTCTTTACTCTCATTTTTTGAGTTAGCTTTGCATTCCCTTGATAGTGTCTTTTGATATATAAAAGGTTTAAAATTCGATGTAGTCCAATTTATCTATTTTTCTTTTTGTTGCTTATGATTTTCATGTTATAGCCAGGAAATCATTATCAAATCTAATGTTTTTTCCCCTATGTTTGTAATGCTTTTCCCCTGTGTTTGCTTATAAGGATTTTATAGTTTTGGCTCTTACAGTTAGGTCTCTGATCCATTTTGAGTTAATTTTTGCCTATGTTGCAAAGTTAGAGTTCACTGTCATTCTTTTACATGAGAATATCATTTCCCTAATACCACTTGTTAAAACTTTGATCAATTTTTGAAAATTTGTTCAAATATTGTTCAAGCATATGTTCAAATATTGCTTCTGTTACATACCTTCTTGCCTATTTTTCTTTTAGAACATTTAACAATATATACTGCATCTCTTCTCTTTTATGATTTTCATTCCCATTTTCTCTCCATGATTTAATCTGGTATTTTACACTGACTTAGGGTCTAGTTTACTCCTTGGAAGGAAAGTTATGACCAACCTAGATAGCATATTCAAAAGCAGAGACATTACTTTGCCAACAAAAGTCCGTCTAGTCAAGGCTATGGTTTTTCCAGTGGTCATGTATGGATGTGAGAGTTGGACTGTGAAGAAAGCTGAGCACTGAAGAATTGATGCTTTTGAAGTGTGGTGTTGGAGAAGACTCTTGAGAGTCCCTTGGACTGCAAGGAGATCCAA
>NW_011494711.1:8333967-8336950 GCF_000754665.1 Bison bison bison
CATCCTGAAGGAGATCAGCCCTGGGATTTCTTTGGAAGGAATGATGCTAAAGCTGAAACTCCAGTACTTTGGCCACTTCATGTGAAGAGTTGACTCATTGGAAAAGACTCTGATGCTGGGAGGGATTGGGGGCAGGAGGAGAAGGGGACGACAGAGGATGAGATGGCTGGATGGCATCACTGACTCGATGGACGTGAGTCTGAGTGAACTCCGGGAGTTGGTGATGGACAGGGAGGCCTAGCGTGCTGCGATTCATGGGGTTGCAAAGAGTTGGACACGACTGAGCAACTGAACTGAACTGAACTGAGGGTCTAGTTCCTAATTATCTGTGCTGTGTCCGGTCTAACAAACCCAGCTATTAAACTCTTAATTTTTCTTACTGTATCTTTTAGTTTCTATGCCTTAAGAAAATGAACATTATGGCCTGACTGATGGATATCAGTTAAGTTTTACCAATCAGTGGTACTTAAACAAGAGATTAAAGAAAGAGGAGATTGAAGACAGGTTATTTTTCACCTTGGTCACCTCCTTCCATCCCTGAGGGTTGTTTGCTTTCCTGCAGGATCAGGTTCTACCAGGAAGCGCTGTAACATGGATTTCTCTAACTTCAAAACTGTTATTCCTTCTTTTCTTCAGCCTTAAAGGAGATAATGCGCCCTGCTAGTACCAGTTCTGAGATAGTGCTCTAACTCTCGTGCTTTCCTGATATTCTACACTTAGCTTTGCAAATAGTGCTCTCATTCAACACTTCTCAAATCATTCAGTTGGGTGCATCATCTTTTTCTTGCTAGGACATTGACTATGGTGGATTTTACATATAGAATGTCTTGGTTTATCAATGTTTTGTTGACAGGTTTCTGGATTTTGTCATACTTCAAAGGTCATTTCATACAAATACTGTCTAAATAAAGTATCCCATGGTTTGCTTTCATGGCTTCAAATTTTATGTTTTAATCTATGATAAATTTTTGGTGTTTTATTGTAATACTAAAAATGAGATGACTCATTTTTTCCTACAATTTTTATGACTATTCTTGTTTATTTTATGTTTGACATTTAAAATCTGCTTATTAAATAAAAAATACATTTCTGGTATTTCTATTAAACAAGTATAAAATTTATAGATTAATTTAGGGATAAATAAATCTTTAAGGGTCCAATTAGTCATGAGTGTGGATACCACTATTCTTTCTATTTGTTCAAGTCTTCATTTGTATTTTCACTGGTTTCAGAGTTTTCTTTGCAAAGATTGTTTACAATTCTTGTTACTCTAGCTGTTTTATCAAAGTTGTTATTGTAAACATTGTCTTCTTTCATTATAACTTGTTTGTGCATATAAAGCCTAGTGATTCTTGGTGTGACTATTTTGGTTTTGAACCCAGCCACCTTACTAAGTTATCTTCATGGACATAATAGTTATATATTTTCTGTGTTTTTCTTTAACCAGTCTTGGATAATAGAAATATAGAAGAAGTACTCAGCTTTTGTGTGTTGTACAAAGGTTTCCAGCAGGAGATGGCTCTGCTTAGCTGAGTCCTCAGGTTCAAGTGGGATTTTCATAGCTGTGAGTAAAGGTGAGAGGAATATATGAGGATGTTTATAGATAAAGGAAGGACCATACAATAACAGAAGAGACAAAGCATATCATTGCCTTGAGGGCACTGTTCAGTTTCATGGAGCAATGGGCTATGAAGTAAAGAGATGTGGACATGAGGAGGATAAGAAGAGATGAGTTCATTTAGGACCTTATAAGCATGGAGGCCAGGATTTATGCTGAGAACAAGAAACTGAAGGATTTTTAACATAAATGTAACTAGGAAGACACTGCCAATGTAGAGAATGGTTGGTTGTTTTTGGCTTAAGATGGCTGGTACAAGTGTGTTGCAATACAATTAGAGGTAAATTTTATGATATGAATAAAGAGGAATGTGTGAGTCAAAGTCATATTGAGATAAAATCTCCAAGAGTTGATGACTGACTGGCAGGGAGAGGAGAGGAAAGAGAGTTTAATGACACTCACTGGAGCAGTGATTGGAGAGGAAAGGATTGTGAGAGGAAGGGGACGAGCGTGATTTTGGTGAGGTTGCATTTGAGGAGCCTGTGGAACATGTACATATTCCTTTACTAAATACATCGATGTGTTGCATGTGCACGCTCAGTCACGTCTGACTCTTTGTAACCCCATGGACTGTAGCCTGCCAGGCTCCTCTATCCATGAGTTGGTCCAGGCAAGAATACTGCTACTCCCTACTCTGTTGTAACAACTAATTGAGAATAAGAAGTATGAAAATGTAATTTTATATCCAAACATTCTGTGTCTAAAAAGAAAGAAAAGTGGCTATCATGGCTGAATTACACCCCCCACCAAATTCATATGTTGAAGTCCTCATCCCCAGTACCTCAGAATATAAGGATATATGAAGACCTTTTGAAATGTGATTAAGTTAAAATAAGGCTGTTAGGCTAGATCTAATTGAGCATATCTAGGTTTCTTGTAACAAGAGGAAGAGTCATCAGGAATGCTTATGAACAGAGGTCCAGCTATGTGGTGAGGCAATGAAAGGGCAGCCATCTGGAAGCCAAGGAGGGAGGCCTCAGTAGAATCCAACCCTGCTGGCACATTGAGCTTGAACTCCAACCTCCTGTATGTGGGAGAAAGTAAATTTCTGTTATTTGTGCCCTTCCATCTGTGTTATTTGGGAGAAGGCAATGGCACCCCACTCCACTACTCTTGCTGAGGAAATTCCATGGACGGAGGAGCCTGGTGGGCTACAGTCCATGGGGTCGCTAAGAGTCGGACACGACTGAGGGATTTCACTTTCACTTTTCACTTTCATGCATTGGAGAAGGAAATGGCAACCCACTCCAGTGTTCTTGCCTGGAGAATCCAAGGGATGGGGAAGCCTGGTGGGCTGCCGTCTATGGGTTCGCACAGAGTCGAACGTGACTGAGGCGACTTAGCAGCAGCAGCAGCATCTGTGTT
>NW_011494711.1:8337050-8343632 GCF_000754665.1 Bison bison bison
TCTGTGTTATTTTGTTATGGTAGCTCTAGCAAAGAAATAGTGACTGATGATTACAACATATATTCACGTGCACACAAAGCAAATAAATTAATGACAGAGATCAAGAACCAGATAAAGAAGATGAATATGGATTCTTTTCTCTAACTTTATTTTTAACTACATATATATATTTGAAATGTGCAACATGATGATTGACATACATACACATTTTGGAATAATTTTCAAAGTCAAGACAATTAGCACATCCATCACCTCACATACTTAACTTCTATGTGTGTGTGTGTGTGGTAATAATACTTAAAATCTACTCTCAGGGACTTTCAAGAATGCTATATTTGAAATAATGCAATACTATTAACTATAGTGATTTATTTTTCTTAAATATTTTCAAAGTAACTCAGTATTTAAATTTAATATTCTTTCAGCAAAGATTATAATTTATTAATAGAACTTGGAAATGTTTGAATCACTTCTTTTATTATCTTTGCCATTTTCTTTGATGACAAATAAAGTTCATATTATTAGAATCTTTAGATTTAGAAATCTCAGAATAATTCAATCCAAGGATAAAGTATGTAAATAAAATGCTTCTTATTCTGTGACATGGTTATTAGATGTTATGCTTCAGTATGCTGATCTTTCATTTATAAGATAATTTTTGAAGCATTACTCTTAGTGTATTATACAGAAGTGATGTTTTCAGAAAGGTAAATAAAATAACTTGCTGTAGTTTTATTTTCTAGTAAATGCTAATTCTTCAGCCTTTAACAAATTATTAGTGGGAAATAAACTCATACTTTATTGTTTCTGGAAAACAGTTTGTGATATCAATATGAAAACAATAGCTGTGAAAAGAAAATGCATCTTTTGTGAGCATAATTTTCTCAGATTCTTTGGACTGAGAAAGCTGAATCAGTAGTAGTCAGCCAAGTAGTCAAAAAGAGTAGTTTTTGTAGGCCACTTAAATTCAAGATACTTTATTTCCAACCATTGCCTCTCTTCTGGAGTGTACACAAATTTGTCAACAGTGTCCACTTTTAAATGTTTCCAGATACCAAGATTTAAGCTATGTTTTTTGCCACTCGTGAATTTACTTTTTTAAGTATCACTTATGTTTTAAAAGCATATGATTTCCCCTTTATAGTGCTTGAAAAATATGTAATTGAGATTACAGAGATGAATAGGTTTCTGTGACCCTGGGCCTCTGATTCAGGTAATTCATTAATTTGGAAGCCAAATCAGACTGGCTTAAACAATAGAATTTGCCAGTGCCCATGTTGAAAAGCCCAGAGTATTGGCAGACTACAGGTACAGATTAATCAAGCTTCCATTCCATTTTTCCGGAACTCTTTTGGCAATCCTTTCTTGGCTTGTTTGGCCATATTCTCTCAGGGTCTCAGAAGAGTTACAGCACTCTTGACGTCACTACGTGAATTGTGGCTATGTAGGACTCACCCTCAGAGCCTGGAGTGGTGATAATTCCTAGCAGTAGCCCAAAGAAAGGAGATACTAAAAGAGCCCCTCTATCCTTACATGCAATCATGCACCCACTTAAAAAAAAATCTAGAAATTTATTTTATACTTTTTAATTTAGTTTTTAATTGGAATATAATTGCTTTACAATGTTGTGTTAGTTGCTGCTGTACAACGTGTTTCAGCTATATGCGTTCACATATCCCCTTCTTCCTGCTCCCCTCATCCCACTTCTCTAGGTCATCACAGAGAGCCCAGTTAAGCTCCCTATGCTATACAGCAGCTTCCCACTAGCTATCTATTTTACACACAGTACTGTATATACATCAACGCTACTGTCTTAATTCGTCCCACCATCTCCTTTCCCCACTGTGTCCACATGTCCATTCTCTGAGTCTATATTCCTGCCCTGCAAGTACGTTCATCAGTACTATTTTTCTAGATTCCACATATATGAATTAAAATATGATATTTGTAAGATCCTTTTAAAGTAAAAATTAGCAGAATTTATTTCGAATGAGTCACTAGTCCATGAATTTGGACTCATCAACAGTAAAGAGTCTGCCTGCAATGCAGGAGACCCAGGTTCGATCCCTGGGTTGGGAAGATCCTCTGGAGAAGGAAATAGCAACCTATTCTAGTATTCCTGCCTGGAAAATCCCATGGACAGAAGAGCCTAGCAGGCTACAGCCCATGAGGTCGCAGAGTCAGGCATGACTGAGAGAGAGACTTCACAATTTTGCTTTTAGATTAATACAAGTATAGTATATATCTGTCTACAATAAGCAACCAAATCTATGACATAAATAGTGTTTTTATTTCTTGACAGCACTACTACTATGCTTATTTTGAAAAGGGTAGGAGACCATCTAAATGAGCCTAGGTTTTCTAAGAAGAAGCTGCTGGTTGATTTAATGTAGAGATGAGGAATTAAAAATCAGTACTTACAAGGCTCCTTTAGGGAAATACTTTTTATTAGGTGTTAATCTAGCTGATTAGGAAGCAATCAGGCTTTTTTGTATTCTAAATAAAGCAGTTAAGAAGACAATATTGTTTCATTTACTCTGATTAGGACTCTCAATTAGGGCATGAAAGATATTTAAGATAAATGATGACAGGTGTAGAAAGAAGTTGGGCACATGATTTAGAGCTGATGTTTCCACATAAGAGCTAAAAGAGACATCATGTATATTCATGTCTTAATCTTTATCGTGTGCATGCGTGCTAAGTCGCTTCAGTCATATCTGACTCCTTGCGACTCTATGGATCGTAGCCGGCCAGATTCCTCTGTTCATGGGATTCTCCAGGGAAGAACACAGGAGTGGGTTCCATGTCTTCCTCCAGGGGATCTTCCCCTACCCAGGGATCAAACTTCCATCTCCTGCACTGGTAAACAGGTTCTTTATCACTTACGCCACCTGGAAAGTCCAATATTTATTACATGAATACAATATTGTCTCTGTAGCACAGAGTTTCATAAAAATACTCATTGAAAATCATTTCCTGAATGTCTATTATGTGTATGGAACTTAAAGGTACAAAATTAAGAAAGATATTCCTTACAATCAAAGATCTTATGATTTGATGGAGGAGATAAATACATACAAAATATAAGTCTAAGTACTGAAAAGAAATATAAATAAAATTCTGGTGGAAGAAGGAAGAAAGAACAGTGTGAATACTCTGGGGGTGTATGAAAAGTGTTCCCAAAGGAAGTGATTTTTCAATTGGTGATTGAAAGATGAGGGCAACAGTGATAAGCAATGGTGAGAGAGGACTCTGTTTACCCCAGGAAGTAGAAAGAGCGATGCTATAAAGGAGGAATATATGTGAATGTACATCACATGGTGGGAAATGATTATATAAATGTATATTACAACCACATTTACAATGAAGAATGCTGAGTCTCATGTTAAAAAATTTAAACTCCATTTTATTGTTAATGGGGAGATCATTGAAGAATGTATAATGACAGAGTTAAGGATTAATAAAATAGTGATTATACAGAATAAGAACTCTTAAAGTTGCCTGAAGTATTATTCATTGAGAAATTTCAAATTTCAAAGGAAAGTAGGAAGAAGATGGAGGAAAAGCAATCATCAAATGATTGTAATAGTCCAAGTGAAAACCATTTCCAGAATATCATTTGGGTGAATAACATAAATCAGAATTGAGGGGCCTTTAGAAAGAAATTGTATGATGTGAAGAATGAGGTAAATGTTAAAGTTAAGCATAACTGTGGCTGAGACTCGTGATTACCTTTCAGTATTAATTCTTTCCTTTGTATTTAATAACATTGCCCAGAATTTTAGCTGAGCACATGGCCATTCAGCTAAAAGATTATATTTTAGGGATTTCATAGCTGAATGCGGCTGTGGGATTAAACTCGAACCTGAGGCATAAATGCAATTTATAGAAATTCTCATTAAAAGAGAAATGTTTCCTTCTCCCATTTCCTTTTTCCAAGTGCTGAGACGTGGATGGGATTGTTACAGCACCACTAACCATCACGTGTCCTGGTGTGGAAGCTATGTGCTACAAAGGATGCCCCTGCTGAGGAACAGCCAGAAAGCAGGAGCCCAAGTCACTGCTGATTGCTGGATAGCTCAAGGACACTTGCTTGTGGACACTTTTCACCTGTCACAGAAACAAAGGTAATAGTATCATTCTGTCATTCACATTTTAGTTTTTTGTGTATATACACCTATATTTATTCCTGATTAATGCAGTGACATGAGATTTCATATGTGAGAAGTTCTATAGCAGGCAGTGGACTAGTTACATTTTAATAACACTCCCCAAATTTCAATGGCTCAGAGCAACAAAGGGTTTTCTCTTACTGTGTCACATGATCATGCCTAACTTTAAAAGACTGTAGAAGTGTCATCCTCTTGTATGCCGAGAAAAGTAAAGAAACAGAAATATTGGTAAATGTCATTAATAGTTACTGCAGAAATTTTTGAAAATGATGACATTTATCAGAAAGAGAAAGCAAGAAAGAAGGTGGTAGAGAAAATGAGTATCATGATGGATATCTTGTCTGTGGAATTCAGGTTTCTCTGTATACAATATAAAACTTAAAATCTAAACCTGGGATTTGAATAACACTAGATGTAAGGCTGAAATTCATCCATATACATATAGAATTTGAGTCAGTGGGGGACAGTGCAACCACTGTGGGCCAAGAGAAGATATGTAGCAAAATCTTGAATTGCTACATTTAAGTGTGCCAACTGAGGAAAAGGACCTAGTGAGAGACTGTGAAGACTGGTCAGAGATGGAGCTGGAAAGCCAGGGCACAGTAGGGTCACAGAACCCAAAAAGGATTTTGCAGAGAATCCATGTCACATTTTTTTAAAAAGTGATTTGAAGTTGAGTAAGAAAGTTTCAGAGCACTAGTACCTGGGGAGGAAGCTTGCAATGAGTTATGATGCAATGGGGTGAGATAGAACATATGATCTGAAAGTAGCAGTGAGGTGTTTAGAGAATTATGGGAAGAAATTGATTAACTAGGACATAAAGGAGCTCCATAAGCCTTAAAAATGTCTAGGCAGATGATAATTTTAGGAATTAACATTTTATTGAACCACCATCTAAATTTTACAAGCACCCACTGGAAACCAATATTGAACATTGATCCAGCCAATCATCTTGTATTTACACTGTTATCTGTGAGAATTCTTTCTTGACAGAAACGACTGGTTCAAAAGGGACTTTCTACTATGGAGGAAAGTATGGAAATTCCTTAAAAAACTGGAAATAGAACTGCAATCAGTTCAGTTCAGTTGCTCAGTTGTGTCCGACTCTATGCGACCCCATGAATTCCAGCTCACCAGCCCTCCCTGTCAATTACCAACTCCTGGAGTTTTCTCAAACTCATGTCCATCGAGTCGGTGATGATATCCAGCATCTCATCCTCTGTCATCCCATCCTCCTCCTACTCTCAATCCCTCCCAGCACCAGAGTCTTTCCAATGAGTCAACTCTTCACATGAGGTGGCCAAAGTACTGGAGTTTCAGCTTTAGCATCATTCCTTCCAAAGAAATCCCAGGACTGATCTTATTCAGAATGGACTGGTTGGATCTCCTTGCAGTCCAAGGGACTCTCAAGAGTCTTCTCCAACACCACAGCTCAAAAGCATCAATTCTTCGGCGCTCAGCTTTCTTCACAGTCCAACTCTCACATCCATACATCACCACTGGAAAAACCATAACCTTGACTAGACAGACCTTTGTTGGCAAAGTAATGTCTCTGCTTTTGAATATATTATCTCAGTTCAGTTCAGTTCAGTCACTCAGTCATGTCCTACTCTTTGAGACCCCATGAATCGCAGCACGCCAGGCCTCCCTGTCCATCACCAACTCCCAGAGTTCACTCAGACTCACGTCCATCGAGTCAGTGATGCCATCCACCCATCTCATCCTCTGTTATCCCCTTCTCCTCCTGCCCCCAATCCCTCCCAGCATCAGAGTCTTTTCCAATGAGTCAACTCTTCACATGAGGTGGCCAAAGTACTGGAGTTTCAGCTTTAGCATAATTCCCTCCAAAGAAATCCCAGGGCTGATCTCCTTCAGAATGGACTGGTTGGATCTCCTTGCAGTCCAAGGGACTCTCAAAAGTCTTCTCCAACACCACAGTCCAAAAGCATCAATTCTTCGGTGCTCAGCTTTCTTCACAGTCCAACTCTCACATCCATACATAACTATTGGAAAAACCATAGCCTTGACTAGACGGACCTTTGTTGGCAAAGTAATGTCTCTGCTTTTGAATATGCTATCTAGGTTGGTCATAACTTTCCTTCCAAGGAGTAAACATCTTTTAATTTCATGGCTGCAATTACCATCTGCAGTGATTTTGGAGCCCAAAAAATAAAATCTGACACTGTTTTAACTGTTTCCCCATCTATTTCCCATGAAGTGATGGGACCAGATGCCATGATCTTAGTTTTCTGAATTTTGAGCTTAGTTTTCTGAATGTTGAGCTGAATGAGAGAACTTTTTCACTCTCTTCTTTCACTTTCATCAAGAGGCTTTTGAGTTCCTCTTCACTTTCTGCCATAAGGGTGGTGTCATCTGCATATCTGAGGTTATTGATATTTCTCCCGGCAAT
>NW_011494711.1:8343732-8344922 GCF_000754665.1 Bison bison bison
GGCAGGTCAGGTGGTCTGGTATTCCCATCTCTTTCAGAATTTTCCACAGTTTATTGTGATCCACACAGTCAAAGGCTTTGGCATAGTGAAGAAAGCAGAAATAGATGTTTTTCTGGAACTCTCTTGCTCTTTCGATGATCCTGCAGATGTTGGCAATTTGATCTCTGGTTCCTCTGCCTTTTCTAAAACCAGCTTGAACATCAGGAAGTTCATGGTTCACATATTGCTGAAGCCTGGCTTGGAGAATTTTGAGCATTACTTTACTAGCGTGTGAGATGAGTGCAATTTTGTGGTAGTTTGAACATTCTTTGGCATTACCTTTCTTTGGGATTGGAATGAAAACTGACCTTTTCCAGTCCTGTGGCCACTGCTGAGTTTTCCAAATTTGCTGGCATATTGAGTGCAGCACTTTGACAGCATCACCTTTCAGGATTTGAAATAGCTCAACTGGAATTCAGTCACATCCACTAGCTTTGTTCATAGTGATGCTTTCTAAGACCCACTTAACTTCACATTCTAGGATATCTGGCTCTAGGTGAGTGATCACACCATCGTGATTATCTTGGTCATGAAGATCTTTTTTGTACAGTTCTTCTGTGTATTCTTGCCACCTCTTCTTAATATCTTCTGCTTCTGTTAGGTCCATACCATTTCTGTTCTTTATTGAGCCCATCTTTGCATGAAATGTTCCCTTCGTATCTCTAATTTTCTTGAAGAGATCTCTAGTCTTTCCCATTCTGTTGTTTTCCTCTATTTCTTTGCATTGATCACTGACGAAGGCTTTCTTATCTCTCCTTGCTATTCTTTGGAACTCTGTATTCAGATGCTTATATCTTTCCTTTTCTCCTTTGCTTTTCACTTCTCTTCTTTTCACAGCTATTTGTAAGGCCTCCTCAGACAGCCATTTTCCTTTTTTGCATTTCTTTTCCATGGGGATGGTCTTGATCCCTGTCTCCTGTACAATGTCACAAACTTCCGTTGAGAGTTCATCAGGCACTCTATCAGATCTAGTCTCTTAAATCTATTTCTCACTTCCACTGTATAATTATAAGGGATTTGATTTAGGTCATACCTGAATGGTCTAGTGGTTTTCCCTACTTTCTTCAATTTCAGTCTGAATTTGGCAATAAGGAGTTCATGATCTGAGCCACAGTCAGCTCCCGGTCTTGTTTTTGCTTACTGTATAGAAC
>NW_011494711.1:8345022-8356559 GCF_000754665.1 Bison bison bison
TTCTCTTGTGTTCTTGGAAGAGGGTGTTTGCTATGACCAGTGTGTTCTCTTGGCAAAACTCCATTAGCCTTTGCTCTGCTTCATTCAGTATTCCAAGGCCAAATTTCCCTGTTACTCTAGGTGTTTCTTGACTTCCTACTTTTGCATACCAGACTCCTATAATGAAAAGGACATCTTTTTTGGGTATTAGTTGTAAAAGATCTTGTAGGTCTTCATAGAACCATTCAACTTCAGTTTCTTCAGCTTTACTGGTTGGGGCATAAACTTGGATTACTATGATATTGAATGGTTTGCCTTGGAAACGAACAGAGATCATTCTGTCATTTTTGAATTTGCATCCAAGTACTGCATTTTGGACTGTTTTGTTAACTATGATGGCTACTCCATTTCTTCTAAGGGATTCCTGCCCGCAGTAGTAGATATAATGGTGATCTGGGTTAAATTCACCCATTCCATATGCCATATGACCCAGCAATCCCACTGCTGGGCATACACATTGAGGAAACCAGAACTTCCATATGATCCAGCAATCCCACTGCTGGGCATACACACTGAGGAAACCAGAATTGAAAGAGACATGTGTACCCCAATGTTCATCACAGCACTGTTTATAATAGCCAGGACATGGAAGCAACCTAGATGTCCATCAGCAGATGAATGGATAAGGAAGCTGTGGTACATATACACAATGGAATATTACTCAGACATTAAAAAGAATACATTTAAATCAGTTTTAATGAGGTGGATGGAACTGGAGTCTATTATACAGAGTGAAGTAAGCCAGAAAGAAAAACACCAATACAGTATACTAACGCATATATATGGAATTTAGAAAGATGGTAACGATAAACCTGTATGCAGCACAGCAAAAGAGACACAGATGTAAAAACAGTCTTTTGGACTCTATGGGAGAGGGAAAGGGTGGGATGATATGGGAGAATGGCATTGAAACACGTAAATTACCACATGTGAAATGAATCGCCAGTCCAAGTCTGATGCATGATACAGGGTGCTTGGGGCTGGTGCACTGGGATGACCCAGAGGGATGGGATGGGGCGGGAGGTGGGAGAGTTCAGGATGGGGGACACATGTACACCCATGGCTGATTCATGTCAATGTATGGCAAAACCAATACAATATTGTAAAGTAAAAAATAAAAAAGGACTTTATAATCACTTTACCCCAGTGGAATTGTGGTCTGCAGGAAAATAATGCAATAAACCCAATGACACAAAAGTAAAAACTCAATGTAATGCAGCAAGTATCTATGCCAATAGCCAAGACTATGCTTCTTCTAACAAATTGGAGTGATTCTCAGCCTGTCTAATAAAGAACTCAATCTGCTAGTGATGGTCTATTGATAGAATGAATTTTCTCCCTGGTCCTACCCTACTTTACCTACTTAAACACCTACTTCAGGACCAAACCATTTTTACTTAGCAACAGAATAAATATTCTTACTTCAGTATTTTTCAACTTTTTATTTTTTACTGGTGTATAACTGAAGTGCAACATTGAGGTCTGAATAATAAATGCATAAATCAAGGACAAATCTGAAATAATAGACAATAAGTAAACTTCTATGTATGTTAAATGAAACTTTAATTTTACTGACTATATGATAAAATTGTGCATAATATTGTGTGGCAGAATGAAAAATTAACCGATAGGCAGTAAGTTAAAAATTGGAAGTGAAATGGATTATTAATAAAGAGCAATAGTTAAGATCTCAAGGTGAATAAGGGTGAATTTTCTACTTGAAATTATCAAAATTCTTGTTGAAAACACAAAAGTTGTCATAATACACATATGGTAATTATGCTGTTGTTGTTCAGCTGCTCAGTCTTGTCCAACTCATGACCCCATGGACTGCAGCATGCCAGGCTCCACTGTCCTCCATTATCTCCCAGAGTTTGATCGAATTCATGTCCATTGAGTCAGTGATGCTATCTAGCCATCTCATCCTCTGTTGCCCTTTCTCCTTTTGCCTTCAATCTTTCCCAGCATCAGGGTCTTTTCCAATGAGTCAGCTTTCACATCAGATAGCCGAAGTATTAGAGCTTCAGCTTCAGTCCTTCCAATGAATATTCAGGATTGATTTCTTTAGGATTGACTAGTTTGATCTCCTGGCTGTCCAAGGGACTCTTAAGAGTCTTCTCCAGCACCACAATTTGAAAGCATCAGTTTTTCGGTACTCAGCCTTCTTTATGGTCCAACTCTCACATCCGTACATGACTACTGGAAAAACCATGTATTTGAATATACGGACCTTGTTGACAAAGTGATGTCTCTGCTTTTTTAATATGCTGCCAAGGCTTGTCAAAACTTTCCTTCCAAAGAGCAAGTATCTTTTGATTTCATGGCTGCAACCACAGTCCATAGAGATTTTGGAGGACAAGAAATAAAATTATCACTGCTTTTACTTTTTCCCCTTTTGTTTGACATAAAGTGATACTACCAGATGCCATGATCTTAGTTCTTTGAATGCTGAATTTTAAGCCAACTTTTTTATTCTCCTCTTCCACCATCATCAAGGAGGCTCTTTAATTCCTCTTCACTTTCTGCCATTAGAGTGGTATCATATGCGTATCTGAGGTTATTGATATTTCTCCTGGCAATCTTGATTCCAGCTTGTGATCCATCCAGCTCAACATTTTGCATGATGTACTCTGCATAGATGCTAAATAAGCAGGGTGACAATATATAGCATTGTTGTACTCCTTTTCCCAATTTTGAACCAATCCATTGTTCCATGTCTGGTTCTAACTGTTGACCTGTATACAGGTTTCTCCAGAGATAGGTAAGGTGGTCTGGAGTTTCTATCTCTTTGGTCTGGAATTTCTATCTCTTTAAAAATTTTCCAGTTTGCTGTGATCCACATAGTCAAAGGCATTAGTGTAGTCACTGAAGCAGAGGTAGATGTTTTATGGAACTCGCTTGCTTTCTCCATGATCCAACAAATGCTGGCAATTTGTTCTCTGGTTCCTCTGCCTTTTCTAAATCCAGCTTGTACATCTGGAAGTTCTTGGTTCATGTGCTGCTGAAACCTAGCTTGAACAATTTTTAGCATAACCTTGCTAGCATGAGAAATGAGCACAATTATGCAGTAGTTTGAACATTCTTTGGCATTGTCCTTCTTTGGGATTGGAATGAAAACTGACCTTTTCCAGTCCTGTAGCCACTGCTAAGTTTTCCAAATTTACTGATATATTGAGTACAGCACTTTAACAGCATCATATTTTAGGATTTGAAATAGCTCACCTTCTCTAACTTTGTTCATAGTAATGCTTACTAATGCCCACTTGAGTTCATACTCCAAGATGTCCATTGTGGTTATCAGGGTCATTAAGACCTTTTTTTGTATATCTCTTCTGTGTATTCTTGCTACCTCTTCTTCAATCTCTTCTGCTTTTGTTAGGTCCTTATGTTTCTATCCTTTATCGTGCCCATCCTCACATGAAATATTTCCTTGATATCTCCAATTTTCTTGACAAGATCTCTAGTATTTCCCATTCTATTCTTTTCCTCTCTTTCTTTGCATTGTTCCCTTAAGAAGGCTTTCTTATCTCTCATTGCTATTCTTTGGAACTTTACATTCAGTTCAGTATATATTTCCCTTTCTCTATGGCCTTTTGCTTCTCTTCTTTCCTTAGTTACTTGTAAAGCTTCCTCAGACCACCACTTTGCCCTGTTGCATTTCTTTTTCTGTGGGGTGGTTTTGGTCATGGCTTTCTGTACAATGTTATGAACCTTCATCCATAGTTCTACAAGCACTCTGTTTACCAGATCTAATCCTTTGAATCTATTTGTCACCTCCACTGTATATGTGTAACGGATTTGATTTAAGTCATACCTGAATGGCCCAGTGCTTTTTTCTACTTCCTTCAATTTAAGCCTTAATTTTGCAATAAGGAGCTCATGATTTGAGCCACAGTCAGCTCCAGGTCTTTTTTTTTTGCTGACTGTATAGAGCTCCTCCATTTTTGGCTGCAAACAACATAGTCAATCCGATTTTGTTTTTGACCATTTTGTGATGTCCATGTGTTTGAAAAGGGTATTTGCTATGATCCGCATGTTCTCTTCAAAAAATTTTGTTAGCCTTTGCCCAAACTTGCCTATTATTCCAGGTATCTCCTGACTTCCTATTTTTGCATTATAACCCCCTATGATTAAAAGGACATTTTTTTTGGCGTTAATTGTAGAAGGTGTTGTAGGTCTTCATAGAACCATTCAATTTCAGCTTCTTTAGAATTAGTGATTGGGGCATAAACTTTGATTAGTGTGATACTGAATGGTTTGTTTTGCAAATGAACCAAGATCATTCTGTCATTTTTGAGGCTGCACCAAAATACAGCATTTCAGACTCTTGTTGACTATGAGGTCTACTCCATTTCTTTAAAGGGATTCTTGCCCACAGCAATAGGTATGATCATTTGAGTCTGCTATTTCCATCCAATTAGTTCACTGATTCCTAAGATGTGGATGTTCACTCTTGCCATCTCCTGTTTGACCACATTCAATTTGCCTTGATTCATGAACCTAACATTCCATAACATGCAATATTATCTTTAACTTATTCTTAACTTATTCCTAACATGCAATATTATTCTTTCCTGGAACAGACTTTACTTTCACCACCAGACACATTCACAACTGAATGTCATTTCTGCTTTGGCCCAGCTGCTTCATTCTATCTGGAGCTGTTCTTAATTGCCCTTTCCTTTTCCCAATTAGCATATTGGACACTTTCTGACCTGGGTCGGGGGGCCTCATTTTCATATTTATTTTCCTTTTTATACTGTTCATGGGGTTCTCATGGCAAGAATACTGAAGTGGGTTATGATTTCCTACTCCAGTGGACCACATTTTGTCAAAACTCTTCACTATGACCCATCCATCTTGGGTGTCCCTGCACAGCATGGCTCATAGCTTCATTGAGTTACTCATGCCCCTTCACCACGACAAGGCTGTGATCCATGAAAGTAAGGGAACTAATTTTGAAATTGACTTCTATAGCTATATTTTAATATATTTAATAAACTTGTTCAAATATCCATTTCTTTCAGTAGAAAATTCATAAATGAGACACTGCTCCTTACTTTGAAACAAATTTGAATTAATAAGGTCTCTAGGAAAAAATGTATAGTATGTAGTACAATAAGGTAGAAGGAAATCCCACTGTCTTCCAAGTACTTAGTGACCACTGCCTAGGAAACCAGTTTCTCAGTGTCCACACAGCATGGAGTTCACAATTCAGAGGACTTATCTGCTGAACTTATGTAATATGTAATGATCTCTCTCACACACACATACCCCTAAGAAGGTTATATAGAATCATATAAAATATTTCCATTTTGAAATATCCATACTTAATGTTTAGTTGCATTCATTTCCTAAATGAACATTTTAATTTCATTGGTTTTGAGAGTATTTAAAAAATTTAGTCACAGATAATTATCTAGAAGCATAAGCTTGAATTAGATTGGGGGTTGTTTTATGCCATGAGTTAAATTGTGACCTGAAAACAACTTAACAGTATATTGGTAGGAAAGCAGTTTATTCTGGGGTTGAAGGAGGAAAAATATGGTGTGTTTCCAAGTTTCTCTTTGGCTTTCTGCATTGCCATCTTAAAGTTACTTAATTGGTCTGTTTTAATTAATTCATACAAAGTATCATGATAACACATATACCTAAGAATAAATTTGCTCCCTGATTGATTTTTCAGTGAAGTCTCCAGCTTACAATTAAGATGCACTACAGTATCAATGGGAAGAAGGCATTACCAAAATACCATGTTCAGAGCTAATTTGAACCACTGATAAGTGGCAGATTGGAGAAGGCAATGGCACCCCACTCCAGTACTCTTGCCTGGAAAATCCCATGGACGGAGGAGCCTGGTAGGCTGCAGTCCATGGGGTCGCTAAGAGTCGGGCACGACTGAGCAATTTCACTTTGACTTTTCACTTTCATACATTGGAGAAGGAAATGGCAACCCACTCCAGTGTTCTTGCCTGGAAAATCCCAGGGATGGGGGAGCCTGTTGGGCTGCCATCTATGGGGTTGCACAGAGTCAGATATGACTGAAGTGACTTAGCAGCAGCAGCAGCAAGTGGCAGATAAATCAAATGAATTGTAATGCTTCATAAGACAGAAAAGAATATTCAGCCTCATTGAAAAGATACAGAATATATTTTGATGAGCTTTGGTATTTGAAGTAGTATGATGAATAAAGGGAGTGGAAATGGGTGAATATTAAAAAAAAAAATACCAATAGGATAAGATATGGAACTGGGGGCAGAAGTTTTGAATTCTCACCAGTAGAAATTTGAAGAGAAGTTCATTATGGGAAAATTTAAATAACAAACACCCCTTGCCTATTCCTTCATTTGTAAAAACCAGGAACATTTTTGTGGATAAAAATATTTCAAATGTATGAGTTCTTTTCTTTTTTTCCTCCTCCCCACCCCAAAATAATGTTGATTTCCTGTGGTAATTCCCTATTTACAAGATCTTTGTTAGTTGTAGAATTGATTCTGTCTAGAAGAGGTAAATGATTAATTACTGTGACCAAATGAAATTTTAAGACATCCTATTTCTCTGCAAAGCTTCATCCTTACAGGCCCATTTTGGAGAAATATTGAAAGCAGTAGAGTTATTCTTGAAAGCAGGGATTCTTAATCAGACAGGTAACATAAATGAGTGAATCAGGCTGGTTAGAAGACAAGTAGGGAGTATGGAGGCAGTGAATTAAAGAGAACATCCTATTTAAAACAGACATTTACCACTCACTGCAGTTCATTGTTGCCATATTGATGTCCTATCTTGCCAGATCTTCCAGTTTTTAAAAGCAAGACAAAAATTTGAACCTTTATGTAAACATCTCTTGGTTTTTAAAAGACACTCATGGAAAAATCTAAAGAATAATATCTCAACCAAATAAAACACATCTGTGTACCTTGTCCAGTTATCTGACTTACTACATTTTGTTTAAAAAAAAAAAAAAAACCCAAAACTCTTTATTCTAAAATCAATCCAGAAACTAGTTATTAGTGTGTCAGGGGCATGTAATCTGCTCGGTTCTGTCTCATCACAACAAAAATTTGAAGCGATGGACATGAAAGCCCTCGGCAAGTCACAGCTCTCAGATAGACCAGACAGTGTTATAGCTCTCAGACAGATCAGTGTTACAGCTCAGTTTTATTTAGAAAATAAAAGGAAAATACATCCTCTAGGTGAGAGGGCATGCTGACCCAAAAGACGAGAAAAGAGAGAGCCCCAGCACTTTGGCTTCTCTTTTTATATGTTTTTTTTTCTCCCTCTGGGCCTGCCCTAAGTAAATTGGGCTAGCCAGGAGTGCTCTTTGTTCTACATGAGGTCCTCACTCCGGTCCTCGGACCTTCCTTTGTTCTATTTTCACGGGCTTTTCCTTTCCTTGTCTGTTAGCCACCACCATTCTGGACTCCTGTTTCCTATTCTAACTACCTAACAAGTGTAAATTTAAGCATGGCAATGTCCCAGGTATTGTGAGGGACACACACAAAAAATGAGTAAGACAGGACCACAGACTGAAAAACTTGAGAAAAGTAAGAATACATCAAACTAGAAGCATAAAATGGATCGCCAGTGTTTATGTTGACCACTTTTCTATACACACACACAGACATACACACACAAACACACACACACTTTAGTGGCAAATTAATCTATTTAAAATCTATTCTTGGTGGGGAAAAATAAAGACAGTAGTAACTTGTATTTTTTCATATAAAAACAAGTAGTGGCTTTCATACCATGATAAAATTTCTTGTTTCTGGGAATTTTTGCTTTCTAAGGAATCAGTGTCAAACTCAAAATACCATCTGACCCCTTAAAGGGGAATTTTTATTATTATTTTTTTTGTGTGTGCAGAGCTCTAAATTCTGTACTCAGTGGTCAACATATGTTAGATTTTTAGGAGATCTGAATAACTTCTAAGCATGAAGAGAAATTCTGTGCTGAACTGATGTGACAGCAAAGCAGTGAACCCTTATCTTAAATAAGCAGAAGAAAATTAATCTGAAAGCAGTTGGCTTGAACTAAGAGCGATTTTAATTGGGTGATTCATTTGTAAGTCTCTCTCTTTATAGTTGAGCAGAAAACTGCATTAAATGGAATGAAAAATTTTTAGGGGACCTGAAAAGCATTGATATTTTATTTAATAGCTTTGAAATGAACATTTCTCCAATCTACTGAAAGAGGCAGCATTTTCCTCCCCCGAGTCCTCTAGTAGATTTATTTTTTCTTTCTCCAACAAGGGTAACCTTTCCATCTTCTGTTGCAAGACTGAACAAGGATGATCAGAGCTCGGAGTGCCTTATAACTTGAGTATGTAACACACTCTCTCCCAATACAGCTAAGTATTTTTGCTCTCTCTTTTCTCTTTCCCTCTTGCCCACCAGCTAGGGAGGATTAACCTCCTGGAGCTCTGAACTAAGGAGCCGGTCAACCCTGGATGTGTACCCCAGTCCTGCTTTGTGTGCTATGTCACTTCGGTCATGTCTGACTCTTTGTGACCCTCTGGACTGTAGCCCACCAGGCTCCTCTGTCCATGGGATTCTCCAGGCAAGAATACTGGAATGAGTTGCCATGCCCCGCTCCAAGGCATCTTCCAGATGCAGGGATCAAACGTTTGATTAAAAACTCTCTGAGACTCTACCTGTGAAGTAGAGATAAGAAATATATACATTGTAAGATTTTTTGTTAAGTGAAAATGAAGTTGCTCAGTCATGTCTGACTCTTTGCAATCCCATGGTCTGTAGCCTACCAAGTTCTTCCATCCATGGGATTTTTCCAGGCAAGCATACTGGAGTGGGTTACCATTTCCTTCTTCAGGAGATCTTCCCAACCCAGGGATTGAACCCAGGTCTCCTGCATTGTAGGCAGACGCTTTACTGTCTGAGCCACCAGGGAAGATTTTTTGTTAGAATGAAATTAAATAATGCCTAGTAGTTTGTGGGACTTGACTCTCTTCCTTTCTGTTCAACCCTATTGCTAACTTCAATTTTTCTTTTCTGTCTTGCTATTTTGTTTCTCGGGAGTGCTCAGAGGCATCTGGAGGCAAAGCTTTATCCCCAGTGGTGGTATAAAGTGTTGAAGAAGTTTTATGATGTGAGACTTAGAAAGCCATCCATAATCGTTCATACCTCAGAATATAAAGTTTGAAGCATACTTAAGTTTTACTCCATCATTGTGGTCTTTCTTAAAAAATCTATCAGATAGCAAGTTATAATTAATTGTTGAAAATTTATTATGTGCTGAGTGTTGCTCAGAGTCTAGTTAAAGTATGATCTTTACTAGAGTCACCTACCCAGAGAAGCAAAATGAGCTTTAAGAAAAAAAAAAAAAAAAGAGAGAGAGAGAGGATGAGATGAATTGAGAAAGTAGCACTGACATTCATAGACTACCATGTGTAAAATATATAGCTACTGTAAGCTTATATGTAATCCAGGGAGCCCAACCTGGCACTCTGTAATGACCTTGAGGAGTTGGGTGGGGTGAGGGAGGCCCAAGAAGGAGGGGATATATACATAGTTATGACTGATTCACGTCGTTGTACAGCAGAAACCAACACAACATTGTAAAGTAATTATCCTCCAGTTAAAAAATTAAGATAAAAAAGGAAAAGACAAAGCAACAGAGAGAAATAAAAGAAAAATGTAAGGTGGTAAAGTGCTAATGTACTCCTCTGGACTCTGTGAATTCTAGAAGTATGAGTGGAACTGGACTAGACAAAGTTGGCTGGTGAGGATGTGGGACTTGATGTCTTTGAAGGAAAAAAAAGGGGAGAATATTCCAGGCAGTGAAAGCAACCAAAGGGGAAGTAGGAAAGAGTATTCCTTAGCCCATGTGCTCAAGCTTCCACTCGCAGCTTAGAAACTGTTAGATTCATCAGTGCTAACAAGGCCCAGGGCCTAGGTCCACATGCCCCTCCACATGTATTTAGTATAATTGATCTTCTCGTTGGACACAACACTTTATCTCCACATGTAATAGTGGCCAGGTCTCCAGAGATGTATATTTAGATTCAGGCCTCCTAACACTTGTGTATTTGCTTATCCCCTGAATGTGCTCCAGGCCACACTCTCCACCTGGGTCTGGAATGTGTTAGGTAAAAATAAAAATAATAACATCAGGAAAGATCTCAGGTTTATAATGCAGATCAAACTTTAAAAAAATAAATTTCTGTCCTTCTCTCTCCAGAACATCTTATTGTTGACAATCCAGTCTCAGAAATTCTGATTTGGAGAATGAAAAAGAAAAATTATTGTATTTATCATTACCCCATAGTATTTGGCTCTGGCACTTTATTCCAGAGACCAAAAAGTAAAGACATGCATTTGAAAGAGAAGGGATGAATGATAGTCCCTGAAAGGAAGCCATTTTCCTTCTGAGACAATGAGAAGGCAGAATGAAATGTGACTGTATAAAAATCTCCAGTTACTTATTTTGGTTTCTGAGCAGATTTAAATGATGATATGTTTAAAAAATAAGAATAGGATTTTGCAGCACATATAATGCACATAAACACACATATGTGTAACTAGATTTTACAGGTGTGCTTTTTTTTTAAATTTTATTTTATTTTTAAACTTTATATAATTGTATTAGTTTTGCCAAATATCAAAATGAATCCACCACAGGTATACATGTGTTCCCCATCCTGAACCCTCCTCCCTCCTCCCTCCCCATTCCATCCCTCTGGGTCATCCTAGTGCACTAGCCCCAAGCATCCAATATCGTGCATCGAACCTGGACTGGCATCTCGTTTCATACATGATATTTTACATGTTTCAATGCTATTCTCCCAAATCTTCCCATCCTCTCCCTCTCCCTCAGAGTCCATAAGACTGTTCTATACTTCACTGTCTCTTTTGCTGTCTCGTACACAGGGTTACTGTTACCATCTTTCTAAATTCCATATATATGCGTTAGTATACTGTATTGGTGTTTTTCCTTCTGGCTTACTTCACTCTGTATAATAGGCTCCAGTTTCATCCACCTCATTAGAACTGATTCAAATGTATTCTTTTTAATGGCTGAGTAATACTCCATGGTGTATATGTACCGTGGCTTTCTTATCCATTCATCTGCTGATGGACATCTAGGTTGCTTCCATGTCCTGGCTATTATAAACAGTGCTGCGATGAACATTGGGGTACACGTGTCTCTTTCCCTTCTGGTTTCCTCAGTGTGTATGCCCAGCAGTGGGATTGCTGGATCATAAGGCAGTTCTATTTCCAGTTTTTGAAGGAATCTCCACACTGTTCTCCATAGTGGCTGTACTAGTTTGCATTCCCACCAACAGTGTAAGAGGGTTCCCTTTTCTCCACACCCTCTCCAGCATTTATTATTTGTAGACTTTTGGATCACAGCCATTCTGACTGGTGTGAGATGGTACCTCATAGTGGTTTTGATTTGCATTTCTCTGATAATGAGTGATGTTGAGCATCTTTTCATGTGTTTGTTAGGCATCTGTATGTCTTCTTTGGAGAAATGTC
>NW_011494711.1:8357054-8382668 GCF_000754665.1 Bison bison bison
GGTAAGGTGTCCATATGTGCGTGGATTTATCTCTGGGCTTTCTATTTTGTTCCATTGATCTATATTTCTGTCTTTGTGCCAGTACCATACTGTCTTGATAACTGTGGCTTTGTAGTAGAGCCTGAAGTCAGGTAGGTTGATTCCTCCAGTTCCATTCTTCTTTCTCAGGATCGCTTTGGCTATTCGAGGTTTTTTGTATTTCCATACAAATTCTGAAATTATTTGTTCTAGCTCTGTGAAGAATACCGTTGGTAGCTTGATAGGGATTGCATTGAATCTATAAATTGCTTTGGGTAGTATACTCATTTTCACTATATTGATTCTTCCAATCCATGAACATGGTATATTTCTCCATCTATTAGTGTCCTCTTTGATTTCTTTCACCAGTGTTTTATAGTTTTCTATATATAGGTCTTTAGTTTCTTTAGGTAGATATATTCCTAAGTACTTTATTCTTTCCGTTGCAATGGTGAATGGAATTGTTTCTTTCATTTCTCTTTCTGTTTTCTCATTATTAGTGTATAGGAATGCAAGGGATTTCTGTGTGTTGATTTTATATCCTGCAACTTTACTATAGTCATTGATTAGTTCTAGTAATTTTCTGGTGGAGTCTTTAGGGTTTTCTATGTAGAGGATCATGTCATCTGCAAACAGTGAGAGTTTTACTTCTTCTTTTCCAATTTGGATTCCTTTTATTTCTTTTTCTGCTCTGATTGCTGTGGCCAAAACTTCCAAAACTATGTTGAACAGTAATGGTGAAAGTGGGCACCCTTGTCTTGTTCCTGACTTTAGAGGAAACGCTCTCAATTTTTCACCATTGAGGATAATGTTTGCTGTGGGTTTGTCATATATAGCTTTTATTATGTTGAGGTATGTTCCTTCTATTCCTGCTTTCTGGAGAGTTCTTATCATAAATGGGTGTTGAATTTTGTCAAAGGCTTTCTCTGCATCTATTGAGATAATCATATGGTTTTTATTTTTCAATTTGTTAATGTGGTGTATTACACTGATTGATTTGTGTATATTGAAGAATCCTTGCATCCGGTGTGCTTTTTAAAATTTGCTACCATCAAGTACTTTCATTTAAAATCTGCCCCCATATCGCACTCAGTGTCCTAGAAGTTGAACTTCTAGTTATTGCTTTTCTGTTTGCTGCTTTGTTTGGATTTCATTGACTAAATTTGTTGTAAAGGAGTTTCATTTTCAGTGTTTAAGCTATTAGTGAATTTCCCTTCTCTTTAGAAGAGTGGACATCAAACATTATGGGAAATTTATGCATTATTAGCAACCTATTGGATTTATTTGCTGTCTCTGAGATGTTCGTAGCTGTTTAAGATGCAGGAAAAAAATGTTTATTTTTACTTATTATTAAATCTGTGTAAAGATCAAGAAGCAACAGTTATAACTGGACATGAAACAACAGATTGATTCCAAATCAGAAAAGGAGTACGTCAAGGCTGTGTATTGTCACCCTGCTTATTTAACTTATATGCAGAGTTCATCATGAGAAATGTTGGACTGGATGAAGCACAAGCTGGAATCAAGATTGCCGGGAGAAATATCAGTAACCTTAGATATGCAGATGACACCACCTTTATGGCAGAAAGTGAAGAAGAACTAAAGAGCCTCTTGATGAAAGTGAAAGAGGAAAATGAAAAAGTTGGCTTAAAACTCAACATTCAGAAAACTCAGATCATGGTTTCTGGTCCCATCATTTTCATGGCAGATAGATAGGGAAACTGGAAACAGTGACAGATTTTATTTTGGGGGGCTCCAAAATCACTGCAGATGGTGACCACAGCCATGAAAATAAGACACTTGTTCCTTGGAAGGAAAGTTATGACAAACCTAGACAGCATATTAAAAAGCAGACACATTACTTTGCAAAAAAGGTCCTTCTAGTCAAAGCTATGGTTTTTCCAGTAGCTATGTATGGATGTGAGAGTTGGACTATAAAGAAAGCTGAGTGCCGAAGAACTGATGCTTTTGAACTGTGGTGCTGAAGAAGACTCTTGAGAGTTTCTTGGACAGCAAGGAGATCCAACAGTCCATCCTAAAGGAAATCAGTCCTGAATATTCATTGGAAGGAATGATGCTGAAGCTGAAACTCCAATACCTTGGCCACCTGATGTGAAGAACTGACTCATTGGAAAAGACCCTGATGCTGGGAAAGATCGAAGGTGGGAGGAGAAGGGGACGACAGAGGATGAGATGGTTGGATCTCATCACCAGCTCAATGGACATGAGTTTGAGTAAACTCCGGGAGTTGGTGATGGACAGGGAGGCCTGGAATACTGCATTCCATGGGGTCGCAAAGAGTTGGACACGACTGAGAGACTGATGTGATAAATAAAAATCACTTAGCATGACTTTTAAATAGTAGCTAAAACTAGTTTTTATACCTTCAAAGCTATAGATTTCAATTATTGCCATTATCCATGTGTACAAAGAGGTGAATTTTTGAATGTGAGATGGTGTAATGAAAATTAGCTAAGGTAAAAATGCTTCATATTCTTCTGGTTTGAATATTGAGGACTTGATTGTAGTATCTAAATTAGTAAAGAAAACGAGGGTATGCTATAGTAGAATTCAAAGAGTCCTCAGGTAGCCTCTTGGAGGAAAGGAATATTTATAGCACATAAAAATTCTTTCTAATCTACATGCAATATCATACAGTTACTTTGGGAACTATGGAATGAATGAAAAGAAGGGAGGTAGAAGGAAGAAAAGAGGGAAGGAGAGAGAAAGGAAGGAAAGGAAATATGGGTCATATTCTTTGCTTTGTTACTTCTTAGTTTTTTAAACTTCTTCCCTTGATGCCATTTTCCACATCTGTAAAATTAGGGCTGAAAAGTGACATGAACAGAGCAGCCAGCAGACTAAGTCCATAGGATCGCAAAGACTGGACATGACTGAAGTGATTTAGCACGCACACAAGAGTACCTTAACTCCACATTCTATGATTGAGTCATTCATCTAAATAAATAACAGTAATATTTTTGCATGTGGTTCTTCAAAGCTCTAGAGGTCTCAAAAGCCGGTTGTTTATGAGAGGCTCTGTGGTATGGGGCTTCCCTCGGTAGCTCAGATTGTAAAGAATCTGCCTGCAATGCAGGAGACCTGGGTTTGATCCCTGAGTTGGGAAGATCCCCTGGAGAAGAGAATGGCAACCCACTCCATTATTCTTGCCTGGAAAATTCCATGGATAGACCATGGGGTCACAAAGATTTGGAGATGACTGAGTGACTAACAATTTCACTTTCTTGTGGTGTGGAAGGAATAAGGACAGACACCTGCCCCAGAGTCAGACATCCCTTATGCAGATTCCTCCTGGGCCTGAACTTCCTCAGCAATATAGCACAGGTGTGCTGGCCTCACTGGCTTGAGGTGAGGACTGACAGCAAAGTATTTAGCTTGATGTCATGCATTTGGCTCATGGGCAGGATTTCAGGCATATGGCACATTCTTGATACAGAGGAAATCTTCATTAGAACTTTTACGCATCTATCAAGGAAGGATTAACTATTAATTCATTAGCCAGAGCATATAGTAATTAGATTTTGAATTTTGAAGGGGTCTTGCAATCTTTCAGTCCAACACTCTCATCATTACTAATTAAGGAACAGAAATTCTAAGATTTGCTGACTTGCTAAGGCCATTCAGTGGTCTTGTTGCAAAGCCAGCAGTAAAATTCTGGCCTCCTATCTCCCAGTCCAGGGTATATTTCTTGAAATAACACAAGCCTAGAAATGCCAGAGGACTGAGTGTCATAATACAGGTTTCTCTGCTTTGATATCCTGACACCTTTCCACTACTATTCCTTGGGGGTTTTTCTTTTGAACAACCGAGGTCTACTTGGAGAGAATAAAAGTAGCCCCTCACATAGTGCTTCTGGGTATTTCCTCAGGGACCACAATGAAAAATTTTGACCATAAGAAGGTGCATGAGGTCTTCAATAGAATTAGACCCTTAGTAACATGACCTCACATCAATAGAGTTCATCATATGCTCTGAGGGGGTGCTGCTCTACTCACTGCCTACATGTATGGAGTGGTTAGTTTGCTAATACCTGCCTAAGAGTATTCATATAACACTGATCCAGACTATGCCTTTTCTGTTACGAATATGTACAATGTTTATTTGCAGCATAGCCAGCTTGACAGCTACAGTCCTTTGCAAATACTCTTCGTTAGTGATAGTTTGTTCCAGTTTATCATTCTTCTGTTGTTGTTTAGTTGCTATGTCCTGTTTGACTCTTTTTCGACCCCCGTGGACTATAGCCCACCAGGCTCCTCTGTCCATGGGATTTCCCAGGCAATAATACTGGAGTGGTTACCATTCCCTTCTCCAGGATATCTTCCCAACCCACGGATTGAACTCATGTCTCCTGCATTAACAGGCAGATTCTTTACCACTGAGCCACCTGGGAAGACCTGTCTTTCTTTACCCAGGTGGAGATTTACATACATGTAGCGCAGGTACCAACAAAAGTCTGTCTAGTCAAGGCTATGGTTTTCCCAGTGGTCATGTATGGATGTGAGAGTTGGACTGTGAAGAAAGCTTAGCACTGAAGAATTGATGCTTTTGAACTGTGGTGTTGGAGAAGACTCTTGAGAGTCCCTTGGACTGCAAGGAAATCCAACCAGTCCATTTTAAAGGAAATCAGTCCTGGGTGTTCATTAGAAGGATTGATGCTAAAGCTGAAACTCCAGTACTTTGGCCACCTCATGTGAAGAGTTGACTCACTGGAAAAGACTCTGATGCTGGGAGGGATTGGGGGCAGGAGGAGAAGGGGATGACAGAGGATGAGATGGCTGGATGGCATCACCGACTCGATGGACATGAGTTTGAGTGAACTCCGGGAGCTGGTGATGGACAGGGAGGCCTGGCGTGCTGCAATTCATGGGGTCACAAAGAGTCGGATATGACTGAGCGACTGAACTGAACTGAACTGAACTGAGCACAGGTACCAGCAAGGAGATATAGCTGGGGAATAAATTGTCTGAACCAAAAAGTTATAAGAGGAAAGACTCACCTTGGCAGCCCCTAAGCCTACACTCACATCAACTCCAAACTAGGGGTTCAGCTCCAAAGAGTCATAGGGTCTAGAGCCAATCACATTATTTACCAATCATGTTAAACCACCATTACACACATTTTCTATTGTGATGTCAATAGAATGAACTAAAAAAAATAGCATCAGGAAGTCTTAAAAGATGAAAGAAGGCCCTGAAGTTTCATTTGTAGATTTTAAAATACAGATGTGAAAGAGTTCTACAAAAATTGCCTTGAAGGTGGTAAAATAATTATGAACCAACTCACATAAATAGGATTTTCCATGATACCTCTTGGGAGAAAGTCTGTTGGAGAGGCCTCCAGACTGGGAGCAAAATACTGGGGTTTGTTTATCTTAGGTGACTTTCTTAAAAAAAAAGCTCAGTTTCTGAGATGCAGCTTCTAATCCATTAAATGAAATAATAATTTTTACTTATCTCACAAGTTAGAATAACAGTGTGTATAAACCACTTTAGAGATGATAAAGATCCAAACAAATATACTCTACCTCATAATAATATCAGTCATAGAAGACTTTTTACATTTCATGTATAGGCACTCGTTCCACTACAGTACAGATCAGAAAGCAGTGATTAATATTAGTATTATATTTCATATATTAATATTAATGTTACATTAATATTTCTCCCTACCATAACTTCATGAAGCTCTGCCCATTCACCAGTTACTGCAGTCACATTTTTCATCCAAAGCATATTTTCGAGTGTCTGTTCTGTATCAGGTACTATTCTTGGCTGCTATAATAATTTAGAGGACAAACTGCCTTCATTGTGCTTACATTCTAGCAGAAAGCTGAAGGTAGAGGGAAGATGATAAACATAATAAAGAAGAAAATTGGGCTTCCCTTGTGGGTAGCTGGTAAAGAATCCATTTGCCATGCGGGAGACCTGGGTTTGATCCCTAGGTTAGGAAGATCCCCCCAGGAGAAGAGAAAGGCTACCCTCTCCAGTATTCTGGCCTGGAGAATTCCACAGACTGAAGGTAGATGGAAGATGATAAACTTAATAAAGAAGAAAATTATAAAGCATAATAAAAAAGAAAACTATGAAACATAATAAAGAAGAAAATTATAAAACATACTGAATGGTGATTAGTATTATATGTAAAAAAAATTAATACACAGAAATCTCAGTTCAATTCAGTTGCTCAGTCATGTCCAACTCTCTGTGACCCCATGGACTGCAGCATGACAGGCTTTCCTATCCATCACCAACTCCTGGATCTTGCTCAAACTCAGGTCCATCAAGTAGGTGATACCATCGAACCATCTCATCCTCTGTCTTCCCCTTCTCCTCCTGCCTTCAATCTTTCTCAGTATCAGGGTCTTTTCAAATGAGTCAGTTCTTCACATAAAGTCACCAAAGTAGTGGAGTTTCAGCTTCAGAGGCAGTCCTTCCAATGAAGAAGCAGGACTGATTTCCTTTAGGATTGACTGATTTTGTCTTCTTGCAGTCCAAGGGACTCTCAAAAGTCTTCTCCAACACCGCACTTCAAAAGCATCAATTCTTTGGCTCTCAGCTTTCTTTATAGTCCAACTCTGGCATCCATACATGACTACTGGAAAAACCATAGCTTTGACTAGATGGATCTTTGTTGGCAAAGTAATGTCTCTGCTTTTAAATATGCTTTCTAGGTTGGTCATAGCTTTCCTTCCAAGGAGCAAGCATCTTAATTTCATGCTGCAGTCACCATCTGCAGTGATTTTGGGTCCCCAAAAAATAAAGTCTGTCACTGTTTCCATTGTTTCCCCATATATTTGCATGAGGTGACAGGACTGGCTGCCATGATCTTTGTTTTTTCAATGTTGAATTTTAAGCTGGCTTTTTAACTCTCCTCTTTCACCTTCATCAAGTGGTTCTTTAGTTCTTCTTCACTTTCTGCCAAAAGGGTGGTGTCATCTGCATATCTGAGGTTATTGATATTTCTCCTAGCAATCTTAATTCTAGCTTATGCTTCATCCAGCCCAGCATTTCACATGATGGACTTTGTATATAAGTTAAATAAGCAGGGTGACCATATATAGTCTTGATGTACTCCTTTTCTGATTTTGAACCAATCTGTTGTTCCATGTCCAGTTCTAACTGTTGATTCTTGACCTGCAAACAGGTTTCTCAGGAGGCCAGTAAGGTGGTCTGGTATTTCCTTCTCTTGAGGAGTTTTCCACAGCTTATTGTGATCTACACAGTCAAAGGCTTTGGCATAGTCAATAAAGCAGAAGTAGATGTTTTTCTGGAACTCTCTTGCTTTCTTGCTTTTTCAATGGTCCAATGGATGTTGGCAATTTGATCTCTGGTTCCTCTGCCTTTTCTAAATCCAGCTTGAACATCTAAAAGTTCACAGTTCATGTACTGTTGAAGCCTTGCTTTGTGAATTTTGAGCATTACTTTGCTAGCGTGTGAGGTGAGTGCAGTTGTGCAGTAGTTTGAACATTCTTTGGTATTGCCTTTCTTTGGGATTGAAATGAAAACTATAGAATTGAGAGATCAGAAAGAAGAGCTCTCGTACAGTGTGATGATAGCAGAGCCAAGAAGAAGAAAAACAACTCGTTTTTCTTGGGAATAACTAAGGTAATGAAAGTCATAGACTCTTTGATTACTCTCAACTTGTTTTCCTCTCTATAAAAACTTTCTCTCTCTCTTGCTGTTGGGGGACTTGCAGGTGACTCATCATGGTTGCAGACCTTAAATTGCAATTCTCAGCTGATCTTGACTGTCACTCTATCTTTCTCACCAACTCTAGAGTTTGAAGGTACCTCTTTCTCCTGGATCAGAGCTCATGCCACCTTTGCATTTGAAGCTCTCCAGACTTTTTTGGGGAATCTATTTAAATGTTTTATCTTTCTGGTTCAGGTTTTGTTCTATATTCAAGTACTTGCTTGGTATTTCTCAAGATCAGACTGTTTGGACCCAAGCTAGCGGCTGAAAATGCCTTTGACCCAGATCCATCAGGAAGGGGTGGCTTCTTTGAATCTGTGCTGGTTATTCAGCCTTTGTCACACTCCTTGGAAAGACTGTCCTCTGGAGTATGATTGAAAAAAATCTTTGGCCTGCCCCACTGGGACCAATCTGTCTTATAAGGATGGCTAGGATTAGCTTACAAGCTATTTGAATTAAGCCATTCATTTTGTAAGCTGTTTAAGCTATTTGAAAGTGATCCTTTACTCCAGGAGAAAAAAAAATCTGAGGAATGAGATTCAAGTTATCTAAATATTTTGAGGGCATCTCCACCATAGAGACTTTAGCCAATTTTATGTCTAAAAACTGTAGTTCTTCCTCGTGTGCATTTCTAATTAAATGGACCAACCTGACTAAAGGTAATTTAAAATACCAATGGCCACTACTGGGAACTTTTGAAATCCTCAAACATAATTTCCTTAAGACCAAGGAAATGATGGACTACATCATTTAAAATTTTCCAGAACTGTATGGAATGGTTAAGCTTACTTAATGGGTAAGTAAGCTTACTTACTTACTTCAATGGGTGTGTAATTCAGTGGGTAAGTAAGTAAGCTTACTTACTTACTTCAGTGGGTATTTTGAGGCTTTCCAAAGTTATTGGGAGTCAAAAATTGCCTGTGTGCAAAATACATTTTTAAGATAAATTGAGGCAAATTAACAATTTAAAAAAGATAAAAGGGTCCCCAAAGCCTCAGATTTCTCTTGACTTCTTTATCTCGGGCTTTGCCTCTGGAGAAGGAAATGGCAACCCATTCCAGTATTCTTGCTTGGAAAATCCCATGGATGGAGGAGCCTGGTGGGCTACAGTCTTTGGGGTCGCAAAGAGTTGGACACAACTGAGCGACTTCACTTTGCCTCTGGAGTTATCTTCCTCTTTCCTTCCTACGTCACCTACTCCTCCTCTACACCCTCAATTCCCCCATACTAATTACCTCAACAGATTTTCCATTTCCTCTGAACTCTTTCCTCTCCCTTTTCTTCTGAATTGTCAGAACCTCTCCCTTTAAGCCTTCTGAGGATCCAGAGGCTAAACCCTTAATTTCTTAAACTCGCAGGACTAAAGCTTAACTTTGAGTCACAAATATTTTCCCAAAGTAACTGAAGATCTCCACAGATTTGCTGATAAATTTAATATAGTCAATCAAACCTATCACCTGGTTTGTCTGACTTATATCAGCTAGTCTATATGCTTGTCAGCAAAGGCCAGGCACAGCATTGTATGAAAACCACCAATTGGAAAAATCCTGAAAAGTCTCTAGAATTATAACTGAGAGACTATCTTGCTAACTTATTATATTATCAGGCATCAGTAGTTGATAGGTGACTTTATTGAGCAATTCTTGGAGCTTTTCAGTAGTCTGTTGATTAGAACAAAATACAAGTTTGCACACAGAAATTTGTTGAAACTGTTCATTATTTTTATCATTGATTTCAGATTGTTTCTAAAGAAAATTCTGGTCTTCCTTCAGATGTTGATTCCAACTGATAGCTTTTAATTCTATATTTATTAATGGACTGACCTGGGACCTTTCCCTTCTAGTAAAAAGGACCAGGATGGAATGGGAAACAATGTCCACTCCAGATTTAGTTAACCTGGCAAAGCAGCTCTCTGTTCCTCCAGATGTGTGTGCGTGTGTGTGTTAGTCTCTCAATCATGTCCAACTCTTTGTGACCCCATGGACTACAGCCCAAACAGGCTCCTCTGTCCATCAGGATTCTCCAGGCAAGATTACTGGGATAGGTAGCCATGCCCTCCTCCAGGGGATCTTCCCAACCCAGGAATCCAACCAGGGTCTTCTGCATTGCAGGCAGATTCTTTACCATCTGAGCCACCAGGGAAGCCTTTTTTCCTCTAGATGAGTCACCTCCAAAGAAGACCATCAAAGTTCTTCATCTTCACCTCTAACAAATGAAGGCTCTGCTGGTAAAGAATCTGCCTGCAATGTGGGAGGCCTGAGTTCAATTCCTGGGTTGGGAAGATCCCCTGGAGAAGGGAAAGGCTACTCACTCCAGGATTCTGGCCTGGAGAATTACATGGACTATATAGTCCATGGGGTTGCAAAGAGTCAGACACGACTGAGTGACTTTCACTTCAAACAAAATCAAAACCCTCTTGCAAAGACCCAGAACACTGGAAAAGAGATTGTTGCAAAGTACTCTGGGTGCCTTTCCTATGTCTTCCTAATTCTCTTTGAAAGGACTTTAAGGAACTACAGGATTTTTTCCAGTCCTCCCTCTTAATTGACTTAGTGAAGCTTTTCTTCAGTTCTGAGGTGAATCTCCGCCAGTCTAATTAACATTGGAGCTACATCCTAAGTGCTCAATCACAGCACTGTAAAGCAGCTCTTCCACAGAGTACTAAAATATTTCAAATACTAGGAAATCTCTTATCAACCTCAAGAAGTTTGTCTCTGAACTTATAATTTCCTTTTATTTAGTCTCTTTAAAAGGTGCCCACTCTTTTTTCCTTAGCTCCTCCACCCCTTTCCATTCATTAGGCTGCTACTTCTTAGTATTATGCTGGAATTTCTTTCTCCCGAAGGAAGAAATAATTCTAGAAATTGACAATAGTCATCAAAGCAACCCATCAGGTGAATTACATGACCTCTGATGTCTTTTATTTATTCCTTCTCTAACAGTACTAGAGCAGATTCTGGAAACACAGATCATTTGTCCCTACTGAATCAGCTACCACCTTCCTATGGGCAAAATCTCCAATTGAAGTTGGCAAAATTCACAGCACACCGCCCATCAAAATTCAAATAGACCCTTCAAAACTTCTTTCCAGAATTAATCAATACCCTGTAGGAAAGAAGTCTTTCAAGGCATAAAGCCCATAACAGAAGATTACAAATTTCATTATCCTTTGTGCCAACTTTTTAACACTCCATAGAGGTTTCTCCATGACCTCTAAACAAAAAACAACATTGTTATTCCTCAACACCCTATTTTTACTAGGCCTTATATGTTATGAACATTCATTGCCAGCATAAGGAAATTCTTTATTGTAATTGATTTCACAGCACATTCTTTATTTATTTTTAATTGTAGGATAATTACAGTAATTATGTTGGTTTCTGACACACACCACTGTGAATAAGCCATTGGTATACACATGTCCCCTCTATCTTGAACCTCTTTCCCACTTCCCACCCTATCCCACCCCTCTAGGTTGTCACAGAGCCCTGGTTTGAGTTCCCTGAATCATGCAGCAAATTTCCATTGGCTATCTATTTTACATATGGTAGTGTATATGTTTCTATGCTAATTTGCCATTCATTCCACCCTCTCCGCCCCCTTCTATCTCCATTGCTGCCCTGCAAATAGGTTCAACAGTACCATTTTTCTAGATTCATATATATGCATTAACATACAACATTTATTTTTCTCTTTTTGGCTTACTTCACTCCATATAATATGCTCTAGGATCATCCACCTCATTAGCACTGACTCAAATGTGTTCCTTTCTATGGCTGAGTAATATTCCATTGTATGTATGTACCTCATTGTATGGACCACCACAGCTTCTTTATCCATTCGTTGGTTGATGGACATCTAGGTTGTTTCCATGTCCTCACTAGTGTAAACAGCGCTGCAGTGAACACTGGGGTATATGTGTCTTTTTCAATTATAGTTTTCCCAGGGTATATGCCTAGTAGGGGGAAGGTTGGGTCATATGGTAATGTTATTCCTAATTTTTTAAGTACTCTCCATACTGTCTTCCATAATGGCTGTATCAGTTTACATTCACACCAGCAAGAAGGCTCCCTTTTCTCCACACCCTTTCCAGTATTTATTGTTTTTAGATATTTTGATGATGGCCATTTTGACCAGGGTGAGGTGATATCTCATTGTAAGTTTGATTTGCATTTCTCTGATGATGAGCAATATTAAGCATCTTTTTACATGTTTATTAGCCATCTGTATGTCTTCTTTGGAGAAATGTCTGTTTAGGTCTTCTGCCCACTTTTTGATTGGGTTGTTTGTTTTTCTGATACTGAGTTACATGAACTGCTTGTATATTTTGGAAATTAATCTTTTGTCAGCTGTTTCATTTGCTGTTATTTTCTCCCATTCCGAGGGTTGTCTTTTCACTTTGTTTATAGTTTCCTTTTCTGTGCAAAATCTTTTAAATTTAATTAGGTCCTATTTGTTTATTTTTTGTTTTTATTTCCATTATTCTAGGAGGTGGGTCATAGGAGATCTTGCTGTGATTTATGTTATAGAGTTTTCTGCCTATGTTTTCCTTTAAGAGTTTCATAGTTTCTGGTCTTATATTTAGGTCTTTAATCCATTTTCAGTTTATCTTTGTGTATGGTGTTAGGAAATGTTCTAATTTCATTCTTTTACACCTAGCTATCCAGTTTTCCAAGTGCCATTTATTGAAAAGGCTGTCTTTCCCCCATTGTACATTCTTGCCCCCTTTGTTAAAGTTAAGTTGCCCATATGTGGGTGGATTTATCTCTGGGCTTTCTATCTTGTTCCATTGGTCATATTTCTGTTTTTGTGCCAGTACCATACTGTCTTGATGACTGTAGCTTTGTAGGATAGTCTGAGCAGACCACCTCCTAACTGCTTATAATGATCTAAAGGAAATCCACTGGGTACCCTTAACTTCTCATGGTTCACTGATGGTTCTTATTTAAAAGGTAACAATGGCAAATATGTGCTGGATATGCTATTATAACTCCTATTGAGGCTATTGAGGCAGCACCTTTACCTATGATTACTTTGACCAAATAGGCTTTTATATAGGCTGGTACTTAAGCCAAGGACAAAACTGACAAAATTTATCCTAATAGTAGATATACTTTTGGAGTAGGTCATAGTTTTGGAAGGTTATGGAAGCAATGTGGCTTCCTTACTTCCAAAAGAAATAAAATTAGAAGTGGCTTATATGTTCAGGAATATTGAATACAAAAATTTACCCCCTCCCTTAGCTATTATTAAGCCAATACATTCTAAACTTGACTCTCTAGAACCTAAGAGAAATCACTTTGATGATATTCCTTCAATGAATGCTGTCCTTAAAGGGACCAAGCACAGCCAAAGGGACTCTGTCATGTCCAAAGGGACATTTCCCCAAACAATAATTTAGAAAAACGGGCTAAAGAGAAAAAGGATTTTTTTTTTTCTCTTTAGAGAAAAACACCCAATTCCTGGTTTTTTTCTCTCTTTAGAGAAAAAGAATTGGCCTCAGAAAAAGAAAAACCAAACTATAAATTCAGCAATTGTTGGTTTGATAGAGAGAAAGATTTGCTTTGGACCAAATGAGACTCTAAAATATTCACTCTTCATCACTGTATGTGCATTAAACCATTTGTTTACTGACAAAATGATAGCTGTCATGAATCAATATTGAAGGGGAAATATTAACAAGGCACAAAAAGTGCCTACTTCACTTTCCCACTCATCCAAAGCATAGCCTAGAAAACTCTGCTCCACCTGCTCTTAGACATTTTGAACTGTCTAACGGGCAGTTCAAGCAAATGAATTTCACCAACTTCTTCCATATAATGGATATACATATGTTTTAGTCATGGTTTTGTTTTCAACACTTGACTGAAACCTTCCCTTGTAGAGCAGTTACTGCTGCTGTGGCTAAAGTCCTTTTGGAAAATGGAAAAGATTATCCTTACTTGGAAGAACTCTTGAACTCAATAGTGATCCCATTCTAATGGTGAGATGCTTCCACAACTATGCTGTTTGATCTATTTTACAACAATTACACTCTGCTTACTACTCTCAATCTTCTGGTTTAGATGAATATTCTATCAACATTAAGACTCAGTTGGCAAGCTCTCCTACCATCTTGGCCAAAAGCATTGTTGTTGGTTTTTCTAAATCAGATTTATCCTTTTTTGAAACTCAAAAGCTCTTACTCTTTGATGTAGTGACAGGCGATCCAATGTACTTGGCTCCTTCTTTTTTTACCCACAACTGATAAAAAAAATACTACAGTATTGCAAAGCTTTCCTTGCTTTTTATTTAAAAAATAACCATGACTTTGTATAGCAATCTTGATTGCACTCCCAGGAGATCAAGACCCTAAGCATCACACTTTGCAACCTGGAGATTTTGTCTATTAGAAAAGATGCTTCTGAATGAACTCTTTCAACTTTGCTGGAGAATCCCCTATTAGGTACTACTAACGAATTCTGCCACGAACTCCAAGGAAGAGACTCTTGTATTCAAATAAAACACCTAAAGAAAATATCAAACCCTGACTTGAACTAGACATCATCTGGTGACCTGAAAGTGAAGATATCCCAGAACTGAAGCAGAGAACATCTAATGAGACAGCTTTTTCAAGGTAATACAAACCGTGCCTGTTGGAAGATTTTGCCAAATGTTTGATGATGACATAATGCTTTAAATGATCTCACATGTGGTCTTGATAACATATGCATTTTAGATAAAAGTTCTTGAGAGTCCTCTCTCCTTCTTGTCATTATATGAATGTGACCTTGTTGTTCAGTTGCCAAGTCATGTCTGACTCTGTAGTGTTCTAATCTGTGCACTTTTTCTCCAAAGTAAGAAAATATACCCAGAAAATGTCATTCCTGACATTGACAGAAAAAAGTAGATGAAGCTATAAAAACTGACTCTTGATCAGTGATGACTTCAGAGAAAGATTTTGATCAAAAGGGGAAAATGTAAAAAAAAAAAAAAAAATCCCTAGAAGCCTCAATTAAATAGAGTTGCAAGACCAGAAGGGGAAATTCACACACTGCACCAATAGTAGAACCCAAGAGGGAAAAAAAAGACTCCTCTGCTTTCCTGGTAACAACTCAGTCAATGAAAGGTCATTGACCCTTTGTTTACTGTAGTCCTTCCAGCTTCCTTTCCCCTCTATAAAATCCTTCTCTGTCACTTGCCATGAGGGAATTTGTATATGGTTCTTCATGGTTGCATACCCAGAATTGCAATTCTCTGCTGATCTTAAGAAAAAAACCCAGCTTTGCTAGAAATGTATCTGGCAGTCTACTTGTTTCATACCAACACATAGAGAAAAGAAAAAATGGAACATGGTAAGGAAAAATCAAAATGTCATAATTAGGGGAAATTTTAAATAGGGTAATCAGAGTTGGCTTTATTGAGAAGATGCAAAGAACTCAAGTTGGTGAAGGAATTTGCCATTCCTGTAACTGGGGAAGAGCATTCCAGGAGGAATGATTACTGAAGTTTTACAGTGTGAGATCATGAAAGGTCTTATATGTGGTTGCAACAACGTGACCTTTTATTCTGAGGGAAATAAGGTCTTTGGGAAGGTGTGAACACAGGAGTGACATGGTCTGCCTTATGTTTTGACATTATCACTCTGACTGCTCTCTTGAGAATTGGCTTCAGTGAGACAGAGGTGGCAGCAGTTATAGAAGTTAAGAGGTAACTGTAGGAGTCCAGGAGCAAAATGATGGTAGTTCATTCCACATCATAGAGGTGGATACACTCAAAGTAGAACTACATTATAGCTTAGCTGACATACTGTTATTTTGGTAACAAGTGTATCATTTAGGGTTCACTTATACTTAAGACTAGAAGCTGGGGAAGGGATTTTAAGGTATATCCTGAAATAAGAGAGACTGTAGGACATTTCTACTGGCAATATTGTGGGCATGTCTTTTATTAAGAATAGGAAGAATATATCTCTAATTATATCAATACTAAACTCAAGACAAAAGATTTGTCATACGGGTCTTGAAATCAAGTTATTTTTACCACCCCCCTAATCTCCTCCATGAAAAGAATGAATTCTTTAAATTTATGGTAGAGTATGAACCCACCAATATGAAATTTGCAAGATTTTTTTTTCAGAGCTAAGATTTGCTTTTGTGCCTTTTCACTTGCATATTTTGTTGCCTGAGTGTGCTAAGTCACAACCCTAAGACAATAGCCCACCAGGCTCCCCTGTCTATGGGCTTTTCCAGGCAAGAAAGCTAGAGTGGGTTGCTATGTTCTCCTCCAAGGGATGGACCCAACCCAGGGATAGAACCCACATCTTTTACGTCTCCTGCATTGGCAGGTGGGTTCTTTACCACTTTGCTGAGGATATTTTTATTGGTTTTAGTACATCTGTATTGGTAATAATATAGATATTTACCTTAAAACAACTTTTCAATGGGAAGTAATAATTTCTAACCCCTATGTCTTCCAACTAAATGATTCTGAACCTAACTTTACCCTTTGGAATATATATATATATTATATACACATATGAATAATATTTAATAAATATTTATTTAATTAGATAAGCAATATATTTAATGTATATGTATAATATATAAATTATATTAACTATGTACTATATTTTATATTTTAACATGAAATAAACATTACAGTACTTTTGTAAATTCCACAAATAACCCAATTTATAAGCATTATACACATTTTTCTTTAAGCATTTTAAGAACCATAAGATTTTTGAAGTGCTTTAATTTATTATTTTCAAAATTTTCACTATAAAAAAGAAATCGAGCTATTAAAAAAAACTTTGCTAGTAAGAGGTCATTTGTTTGCATCGCAAAGCAGATTAACCTCCTTAGTTGAGGATCTTACATAGTTTCTTAGGGAAAGATGTTGGCAGTCACTGAATTTGTTGACAGGGTTTTACCAATTAGACTAGAGCTATTTAGGTTGGCAGATCCTTTGAATCTCTGAGTGTTAGTATTCCATAATCATGTGAATCCCAATTCGCGTACCCTTACTCTCCCCAATTCAATTATCTTCTTGAGATCTTCAAACCTTGTTCCACTTAATCATAAAGTTCAGAGCCACAGCTGTCCTTGTGGTTTGCTATATAACTGTAAGCCACAAACCTTTTCCAGCTTCTCATTAGACATTAAATCTTTTTTTTTTTTTTTTAGACATTAAATCTTAATTTACTTTGTCATCTCAACAAGCAGCTCAATAGTTGTTAATATTTTGTACTTCTTGGGGAAATAGATACATGGCAAACAGATCTCTCTAATTTCTTTGGCTGATTATTGCAGTTTGTTTTCATGGTGTTCACCAATGTTTTCAGCTCTCTGCCAACCAAACCTATGGTAGTATTGCACTTCCTTAGACTTTAGGTCGGAGAAGGCAATGGCACCCCACTCCAGTACTTTTGCCTAGAAAATCCCATGGACGGAGGAGCTTGATAGGCTGCAGTCTATGGGGTCGCTAGAGTTGGACACAACTGAGCCACTTCACTTTCACTTTTCACTTTCATGCATTGGAGAAGGAAATGGCAACCTACTCCAGTGTTCTTGCCTGGAGAATCCCAGGGACGGGGAAGCCTGGTGGGCTGCTGTCTATGGGGTCGCACAGAGTTGGACATGACTGAAGCGACTTAGCAGCAGAATTTAGGTATGAACACACAAGGAATAATTTTATGTGTCAATTTGTTGGCCACAGTAGCCAAATATTTGGCCAGACACTATTTTTCTAATTATTTCTGTGAAAACATGTTTCAGATGAGATTAACATTTAAATTAGCAGATAATGAACAGGGTAGATAATCCTCCATAATATGGTGTGTGTGTTAGTTGCCCAGTCACATCTGACTCTTTGAGACCCCACGGATTGGGGCCTGCCAGACTCCTCCATCCATGGGATTTTCCATGCAAGAATACTACAGTGAGTTGCCGTTTCCTTCTCCAAGGGATCTTCTCAACCCAGTTTCCAGGTATCTCAGAGGTAATGAATCTGCTTGCCAATGCAGGAGATGTAAAAGACGTGGGTTTGATCCCTGGGTTGGGAAGATCTCCTGGAGTAGGAAATGGCAATCCACTCCAGTATTCTGTCAGGAAAATTCCACGGACAGAGGAGCCTGGCAGGCTACAGTCATTGGGGTCATAAAAAGTCAAAACAACTGAGCATGCATGCCCTTTGGGGCTCAAGTTGCAATAATAGCTCTTACCTGGGTCTCCAGCCTAGCAGCCTGCTTTACTGATTGCGACCTTGCAAGCCTCCAGCATCATGTGAGCCAAGTTTTTAAAATAAAGACACACACATATTCTACTGGTTCTATTCTGTGGAGAACCCTGACTAATACAGGCCAACAAGACTTTTTTTAGACAATGAAATGTGAAAAGAAATAATGCGTGTCTGTTTCAAGCATAAGATTTAAGATTCCATGCATGATTTGCCATATTCACATTTTCCTGCCTCAGAAAATGTGAAAGCAGAGAAATGGCACCATTAGAGCAAACCATGATGAACTTAGAGCTTGTACAAGAATTAAACTTTAATTTTTGCAAGCCTCTATGATTTGGAGACTGTTTGTTACCATGACACTACCTATATTTTCATGAGATACAAAAATCTCTAAATTTACACCTCAGGGTCAGAACTTTCTTCTCCTTCTAGATTTTACTATTTCACACAATTCTCTTTTTAGCTTTGGGACTTCAAGAATTTAAGTTGAGTTCATGCAGATATCTGAACCACTAGTCCAGTTGACTTTGAAGAAAATGTCTCCTCAGGAGTATGGAACCAACCAATCCAGGCTATGCAAATGATAATTTATCCTCCCTTCCCAGACTTATAAAACTATCTGACTACTCTGCACCTGCAGAGCCTGATCATGGACTTCTCTCTTAGTATATCCTAATCACAAGCTTCTGATACTTGACAACCTGGGACTGTGTAGAAATGTTACAATAACAGTGATCAAAATATATGTATTATCATTTCAAATCAATGCCTTTGTAACCCTAAGGAAAAATTTAAATAATCCTTTTTTTGTTTCCAGTCACAGGGTATCTTAGTTTTCTATTGCTGTATAACCAATTACCACAGACTTAGAGGCTTAGGACAATATAACTTTCTGATCTTACAGGGAGCTGTGGTATTCCAGGCCATGCTAGGGGCTGTCCCACCTGGCAATACAGTGACACAAATCTGCTTCTCAAAGTCACAGGCTCATGACAGAAGAAGCAGAGGTCACAGTAGGGCTGATGATCTTCCTGGGAAAGGCTGGTGAGCATGGTGTAGAGGGGTCAACCTCTTCTCCCACCTCAGTGACACTGGGTTTAAGCCTGGCCATGATGGCACCCACCCCTCAACTCTGGTTGCCATTGTTCTGATCCTCCCAGGGTCAGGATTCTGACATGTTTTAGCTGTGTCTTTGGTTGAGGCTCTCACAAGGCTAAACTGAACATGCTGGCCATCTACGTCCTTACCTGGAGGCTCTAGGGAAAGACAGACTGCCAAGCTCCTTCAGTTTGTTGGCAGAATAAATTTGCCTGAAGTTGCACTATTGGGGTTCATGTTGTCAAACCTTAGAAGCCATTCCCAGGTCCTTGCCAAGAACCCTTTCATACTTGCATCCCTCTGCAGTCTGTTATGAAGGATTAAGGAGTTAAAGGTAATCACAAAAGACTATCCCATCATTATTTGCCATATAGCATAATTTAGTCAAGAAACTATTATCCCATTATGTTCACAAGTTCCATCCACACTCAAGGTCTGGAAATTATACAAGATGTGGACACAAGGAATAATTATTTTGGTCATCTTAGAGACACAGGGACACAGTTATACAGAATAGATAGGGGAAGTTGGGGTAACAGATCAGATGACATTGCTAATTGAACAATTATGAGCCCTTTCACCACATGAATGCATAAGACCTTGATGCAGAGACCTCCATGGATATTGAAGGATATTCCTTTTGGATACCCTTCCCACTGTTTCTTGTTTCTTATTTTCAGAAACTCTCTTGCAGCCTTTTCCTTTTTTAAATCACTTCATTGTGTCAGCAGTACCAGCTCAAGTCTTTCTATTTAGAAAAATTGTATAATTACAAGATGGGTGGAGATGTACGTTTATGGCATGTGCGAGAGTAGGCTTAGAGTTTCATTGTGAAAGGTTTTCTTTTTTGTTTTTCCATGAAGATTGAGAAAATGTCACATATTCATAGAAGAAGGGAGTCAGTTGATGACTATCTCAGGGAAGAAGTCAGGAAATTGACAAGATCATATTTGTATATAAGAATGATTTCTTTGGGACTCGTAAAGAGGGGCCTGGGATGGGAGCGTATGTGTAGGAAGGGATGGAGTGGGTAGAAGATGGCTATTACAGACTACTGCAACTAGCTAGGGGTTGTCAAACATTTTCTATAAAAAGCCAGATAGTAAATTTTTCAGGTTTTGTGGTGCAGACAGGATCTCTGCCAGAGTGATTCAAGTCTGCTGTTGTAGTGTGAAAGCAGCCATAAATCTTATGTGAACAGATGGGTGTGGCTCTGTTTCAACACAACTCTATTTACAAAACCAGGCAGCAGGCTGGATTTGGATCGCTGGTTGTGGTTTGCTGACACGTGGAATAGACTATTACTGCTCTAAGCAGTGACAGTAGAGGCGGACAGGAGATGGAATTGATTGACTTAGTTTTATATGTGTGGAGCACTTATTTTGGGCTGGGTGCCCTTCTAGACGGCTTCCCTGGTAGCTCAGCTGGTAAAGAATCCACCTGCAATGCAGGAGATCCCAGTTCAATTCCTGAGTCAGGAAGATCTGCTGGAGAAGGAATAGGTTACCCACTCCAGTATTCTTGGGCTTTCCTGGTGGCTCAGCTGGTAACGAATTCACCTGCTGTGTGAGAGACCTAGGACTGATCCCTAGGTTGGGAAGATTCCCTGGAGAATGGAAAGGCTACCCACTCCAGTATTCTGGCCTGGAGAATTCCATGGACTGTATAGTTCATGGGGTTGCAAAGAGTCAGACACAAATGAGAGATTTTCATTTTCACAAGGAGATATGCAGTGAACCAACCAGACAAAAATGCCTTCTTAAATAGTTTTCATTCTGGGAAATCTTTAAATACAAACATTCTATCTTGTAGATTACCTATTAGTAAAGAAATGAAGATACATAAGTTGGGGCATGTGGAAAATACCTACTTCATTTCACAAAAATCCACTGTGGCTGGTCTGGTATGGTGCAAAAAAACCATGGTTTTAATTAAGGAAAACTTCCTCAGTTACACACTATCTCATTTTTCAAAATCCGTAAACATATATTACAATATGTTTTCTGTTCAATGTAATGTGTAAAACATAATCAGCATACATAAGAAAATATTTCCATGTGAATGAAATGGAGCCTCAGCCAGAAAATTAAATTTGCACAAGGATGAATAATGTGACCAAACAATGAACTGTACAAGAACCACACAGCAAAGAATAATAAAACAGATGCTCCTATGTACAACACTAAGCATGCAGCCATTCCTAGGAATCAATTGGCAAGTTTCATAGAAAGGCTGAATGATCTCTTCCCCTTTTAAGGAAAATGTGAAGAGAACTTTGGTTTATTAGGAACATTGGATTCCCTGTTTCTTGTTGACCTTTGCCAACCCTTTGTGTTGTCTAGCTGCCCAGGTGAAAAAAGCTCCTCAGAGCTAAAAAAGCAAGAAAAATTTGTTTCTCGCTGTGGTGTATATGTTGGGGCTTCCCCCATGGCTCAGTGGTAAAGAATCCACCTGCTGTGCAGGAGTTGCAGGTGACACAGATTCTGTCCCTGGGTCAGGAAGCTCCCCTGGAGGAGAGCATGGCAACCCACTTCAGTATTCTTGCCTGGAGAATGCTGTGGACAGAGGAGCCTGGTGGGCTACAGTCCATAGGGTCGCAAAGAATTGGGCTTGACTGAAGCAATTTGGCACGCACATACATGCTCATGATATATGTTGAGTGTGAATATGGCAAAGAATAATGATGCGAAATAATGAGAAACTATTATGGCATGGATAACAGGAGAGTAACTTGTGGTTAGTTTTGTCATATGCTTTTACCCTCTGAGTCATATTTAGAAAGTAACCACAGGCTTAATAATTGTTTCTTCTCTAAGGTTATAGTTGGTTATATATAAAACATCCAACCAGTGGCTCTGTAATCAGCATCTGCTCTAATAAAAATGCCCTTAAAATTGTTAGTGTCAGAGAGTAAAAGGATGCTGTTCATTTCTATTGTGGGATCTTTATTTTTCCTGTGTCTCCTGGATGAATCTTCAAATCAATGCATTTTACATGAGATATATGTTCAAACTCGGGAGACTTTATATATTTTATCAATATTTTATTAACAACAAGGTGCAGGACTCTATGAGTTAATGCAGAGCATGGGAAGAATCAATACAAATCTGTAAAAACCTCTCCATTACAGGGTTGTATGTCACTAGGAGAACTGTCCTTCTGTACAAGCCAAATAGGTCAGAACTTATGTGCTGATATTTTTAGGGTGTAGAGAAGCCCAGAAAAAAAAAAAAAAAACAACCTCACCCAGTGAAAACCCATGGCTGTAATATTTTCAATAGATGGTCCCAGCCTGGCACCCAGAATTGGAATTAGGTATATCTAATTCCATACCCTGCAGTGGTGTGGGAAGGAGGGCCTGTGGAAGCAGAGCGGGAAAGGCATCTCCAAGGGCGAGAAACTGACTACAGTACTACGAAGATGAAATCTGCTCATCTGTTTGTTACTTGTGATTGATCTCCAGCATCTATTCTGTTTTCCTCCATCCTAAAAGAACTCCAGTCTATTACAGAATCTATATGTCCCCTATATGACTCAGAGAGCTGACTCTGTCTAATTCTAGTCATGGATTCTAATCCATCTGCATGATGACACATTTCCCTGATGATAAGACTCACATGAGATCTTTATTACATATACTGATTACCAGATTCTTCCATTTAAATTCCACTCTGTAGGTCTTACCTGGGCCTCCCTGGTGGCTCAGTGGTAAAGAATCCACCTGCCAATACAGGAGATACGGGTTCAATCCCTGAGTCGGAAAGATCCCCTGGATAAGGAATTGGCAGTTCCAGTATTCTTAACCTGGGAAATCCCATAGATAGAGGAGGCTGGTGGGCTATAGTCCACAGGATCACAAGAGTCAGACATGACTTAGCAACTAAGCAACAATAAGTCTCAGTTGGGGTGCGGGTGGGTCTCAGAAATCTGTTTTTTCTGAACATTGCAAGCATCTCCTGCCTTTATGGAAGTTGTAATAAATGCTGATATAGGCCTATTGGTGCAAAACCCAGTGCAAAAACTAGCTGGAGATTCAAATTGGTCCAACTTGACTGATAGGAAGGTTGTTAGTTTCAATGTTTTTGAGAGAATATTTTTTCTACTGTTTTATCCTGAACAAAGAGACATGTTGCCCCAGTTGCTGCTGACAGCCATCTCACAAAAGTGAGGGTAATTAGCCATAGGATGAAACCAGTGTGTATTTGTTAGAGCAGAAAAAGAAAATGAACCAGAGATCTTAACAACAAAATGAGCCATCAATCAACTAATCCAGAAGGCCGCCCTGCCTCTGGACTTTTTGTTATGTGACAATCAGTATCCTTATTTTTCAAGTAAGTTGTATTTTCTGATCCTTACAGGTAAAAGCTTTTAAATTGATACACCTAACTGTGAATTCTATTGTTATATGTTCTTGCCATTAGAAAAAGGAGACTCTGGGAGTAGTGTTTCTCGTTTTACTGCTATTACCATGTAAAACAATAATAAACTATTAGTTCTTATCATCTCTTTCTGATAGTAAGTTTAGGACCTAGGGAAGAATGATACATTTTTTTTTTTACAATTATGCAATGAACACCACTTCAGGATCAATTTCTACAATTTCTGTGTATTTGGTATTAGTGACCATGAAAAAATAACTTACTACTTAATAAATACATGAACATGTATTTGAAAATAAATTAAGGAAACAAAACTGGTTAAATGCTAAAGTAACAAACATTTCTAGTCTATAGTTTTTAAGATGAAATTTAATTTTCCCATGAAACAGTGAAATGAAAAGTTTTACACAAATATTCACATGTGTGTGAAATGCTCATTTTAGCTGTGAGATAGGCTTTGGGTTCGATCCCTGGGTTGGGAAAATCCTTCAGAGAAGGGAAAGGCTGCCCATTCCAGTATTCTTGCCTGAAGAATTCCATGGACTGTAGAGTCCATGGTGTTGCAAAGAGTCAGACACAACTGAGTGACTTTCACTTTCAGGCTTCCAGGGCACAGCCTCTGTTTGTTGGCTCCGGATAAGGCAGGTGTCCCATTTCCTACAAGCATTTGCATTTGGTGATTGCATACTATAAGTGGACAGAGTTTGTGGTGTCCTTCCCCTCAAAAGCCTTTTATATCCAATAAGTTACACATGAGACTGATAAGTTTCCTTGCACGCACAAAAGGATTGGATCTCTGACCTCAGTCTCCTAAATTTTATATATTAATATAAAAATTAATCTGCTGGGTGGGTATACAGATTGCAAGAAGGACAATGGGATTTCTACGTAGGAATAAGTGGTCGGCGCCTGTGCGAAGGTTGAGAGACAGAGCTTAAGGATGGGAAGGGACTCATGCTTCACAACTCCACAGAAAGCTGAGACCAGGATCCACTTCAGCCAGTCTGACTTCACGGAGTGGGGCCCAAGGGCAGGGTGGGTGTGCACACGTGCACCTGTGTGAGTGCCTGTGCTGTTGTTGGTATACAGGACTGTGTACCTTGGCTAAAGGACCCTCCTTGTCTGACCACAGCACAGGGGAAGGAAACATTCTTCCTCACTTTGAAAGGGACTGCAGAGCTGTTCTCAGCAGTTAGCTGCTGTTGATCAGGTTCCCATGTAATTGTCACTGAGGATACTGGAGCTCAGCTTTAAAGGATACCTACATTTCTGTTCTGCCACGGAGCACTGAGGGTAATTTGGAATGATTGATGACTATGAATTCTCAGAAATAGCTGAAAGTGGAAATGTTAAGAAAATATTGGAATTTTGGCAATCAGGCAGAGGATGGGGAAAACACGGGATTTTGAAGGACTAATATAAATATGATCTTATTGGTATTAAGCTGATGGAACCTGAGGAATACTAATTATGATTGCAGCACAGGATGGAGGTATGTAATATTAACTACCCTGCATAAGCCTTCCTTTGACATTTCAACTTTCAACTTTATTACACCTCAGACCTTATGATGCCCTGGGATCAAGTGCAAGGAAGCTAAGACTGACAGGTAACCTAAAATAGCAGAACTAGTATTCCCTCTCTGAACTAGAGACGGGGGAAGTGCTAAAACAAAAATGTTAGAAGCAGCTATGAGCAGGCATTCTAACATAGCTCCTTCCCCAATCTCATAAATAGTGTTGGAATAAAGGGGAGCATGAAATAATTCCCCATGCAGTTTGGGGGGTTTCAATGTATTTTTAACATTTTTGTTGGTGGCTTTTGTGTGCACAAACAAAATTATCCAGAGACGACTTCTTTTTTTTCAATTATTACTTGTGTCATTGATATTTCAGATTAAATTCTAGCTCTTCCTTATACTTTGAAGTCCAAATTAAAAATCTTATAATTATATTAATTCATATGCTTATTACTGTAACAAAATTTAACATCACTTTTAAGGGAGATTTTACAACCTAATTAAATTCTCTTAAGTACTTTAAGTTTACAAATTTAATATATTCAAATTTCTTTTTAAGTGCTTTGTGTAACAAGCAATCCTTCCTAAATACCAAAGCATATCTTGCAAATCTAATGAATGAAACATATATATAGCTTAGTACTTATAACAAATAAAAAATCTCTTA